>NC_056741.1:1101203100-1101280600 GCF_019279795.1 Protopterus annectens
ATCATTTGATATACCATGGAACACAGTGAAGACAGTCATCAAAACGTGGACAAAATATGGGAAAACAGTGAACTTGCACAGAACTGGACGTCCCTTCAAAACTGATGAAAAGACCAGACAAAAACTTGTCAGGGAGGCTTCCAAGAGACCTACAGCAACACAGAAGGAGCTGCAAGAATTTCTAGCAAGTACAGACTGTGTATTACATGCGACAGCCATCTCCATCTCCTGTATTCTCCATATGTCTGGACTATGGGGTGGGGTTGCAAGACTGAAGCCTTTTCTTACACAGAAAAACATCCAGGCCTGGTTAAAATTTGCAAAACAATAAATCAAGTCTCCCAAAATTATGTGGGAAAATGTGTTATGGTCCGACGAGACCAAGGTTGAACTTTTTGGCCACAATACCAAATGGTACTTTTGGCGCAAAAACAACACTTCGCATCACCAAAAGAATATCATGCCCACGGTGAAACATGTTGATGCCAATATCATGTTTTGGGGTTGCTTTTCTTGAGCTGGAACTGGGGCTTTTAGTCAAGGTGGAAATAATTATGAACAGTTCCAAATACCAATCGTTTTTGGCCCAAAATCTTCAGGTGTCTTCTAAAAAGCTGAAGATGAAGAGAAAATTTCACCTTTTCAACACGACAATGACCCCAAGCATGCATCCAAATGAACAAAAGAATGGCTTCACCAGAAGAAAATTAAAGTTTTGGAATGGCCCAGCCAGAGCCCAAACCTAAATTCAATAGAAAATCTGTGGGGTGACCTGAAGAGGGAGGTGCACAAGAGATGCCCTCGCAATCTGACAGCATTTTACATAGGTAAAACGGATAGAAGGTTAAAAGAACGAGTATACGAACATCTATATAAAATAAAATAAAGACCCTTAACAGAGAAAATGCATTGGCTAGACACATTATTTCCTATCCACAACATTCATTTTTGTTCAAAGCAATTGATTCAGTTGTTGATGATGGGGGGGGGGGGGGGGCGCTTACACTTTTATTAGAGCAACTTGACTTAAGTTGGCAAATACGCACTAGAGCAATGTTTTACCCGGGTTTGAATGAGACAATATCTTTAAACAGTATACTAAAGTTGAAAAATCTTAAATGTTAATGTGTGTATGCATTTTTATAAAATGCGTTCCTACTTGTGATATCTGACTTCATTTGACTCTGATATGTAAGTTTCTGACTTCTTAGTTAACCAAGTAATATTATATTTTGAGAGTCAACACAATAATTTGAGATATAGTATTGTTGGTATATGTATGCTTGTATATATATTTCTATCACCATTACAGGTAAAAATTCTGAAGGAAGGGAAGGGTTGAGATGTTCAAAAATATTGTCAGTCATATTTGTTTTTTAAAAAATGTTTTAAGTAGCAATAATGTGGATGTGTCTTTAAGGCACAAGATTTTAATTAGAAGTGTCATGTGACAAAAAGGGTGTGTATATATTGCTTGTGTTGAAGTTTGTTCAGTTTCTGATGAAGTCTTGCCACATGTGCAAGACGAAAAGCGTTTCATTAAACTGAAAGAGAATTAAACAGAGAGAATTTGCTTTGGTGTTTCCAAGCTGTCTTTTTGTTTTTCGCTAGTTTGTCTTACTTTGGTTCCTGTCTGTTGGAGTTTGTTATGGCTTTGGACAGTCCTTGTGGAACACCAACTATTCTTGACTTGACCCCACCACAACAGGATGCAGTGGGGTATTTGACACAGTTAATAGAACAATTATCTCAACGTATGAGCCAGTTACAGGCTAGAGTGGATGCCATTCCTTCTGTTCCTGCCATTGTTCAACCTTCTGCTTCTGCGTTAGTAATTGGAGGTGGTAGGCATCCCGATACTAGCTCAGTACCTCCCCATCTGAACTCACAAACTGGAAGTGTGATACCAACTGGAAGTGATGTCACACGAGCTGAACAATCGCACCAGAGGAGTAGTCCAGGTGGCAAAAGGGTGCCAAATGGCAGAGAACCTATAGGGGTTCAACAGCTTCAGCATCTGGTTCAACAATTCTACCTGTTTTTTCCAACAATCAGTCCGGTAGCGTCAACCTTACTAACAATATAATAACTTACAAACGACTTAATATGAGAAGTTGTACAGGATTTAATACCATTAAAGACTTGCCAACTTTTACTCAGTGGTTGGAAACGCCAATTCCTTTATTCCAATCGCAACCCAACCAATCAACACCTTCTAAAACAGAGGACTCGGGTAACATAGTTTCATTATTACAAGACTTTGACAAAAAACTTTTCAAATATAAAAAAATTTCTTTAGAAGTTACTTACGTCAATGTGTCAATGAAAACATTGTTCCCAAAGGCTTGCGTGCCCACCAATACCCTATGGGGTTAGAGCCAGGTTCATTGTTTCATAAAGAACTTATTGAGTTGTTTAACATTCAGGGACTTGCCCTGTTGAACTTGATGATTAAACATTATGAGACTTCTATTAACCTTTTACAACAAGAAGCTACTAGCTTAGATGCTGCTATCAAGGGTCATGTAAACTTTTCAAGATATGCTTTCGATTACAACAGAATTTTTGACAGTACAGACCAACAAATGATGAAATTTAGAGAAATTAAAAGTAAAAAAATCTAGCTAGAGACCGTAAAGCATATGGTGAGGGGAATGCTTACCCCCCCCCCAAGTTCACAAGTAGCAAAATCCAGCAATGCTGCTATGAATGTATTTTTGTGTAACACAACAAACAGAAATGAATTAACACATGGTCTTATCTGTCTCAAATGATAGTAGTGCACTTCCATCAGGTGAGGGACCTATGTTACCCCAACAGACAATTGTGAACAATACATCAGCAAATGCCCAAAATTTTCAGCATCAAGCCAACCAATACAATCGGAGATCAAAGAACAAGAAACCTCATTCCAACAACTACAAAGGGAAGAATTGGAAACGCAGGAGATGATACCACCTCTTATTGCACCAGCTTCCCCGGCACCTAATGCTGCAGACTTTGGACTAAAGAGCATCTTTATGAACAATGATAAAGATTTTAAAATTTACAATTTTTCTGATGTTGCTATAGATCAACCACTGGTGGAACTATTAGCCAAGGGGTACACTTTCGTCCCCACAAGAAAAGCAGACTTAGTTAAAACATTAACTGATTTAAAATTATTTGTGCGTAAACTCAATTTGTCTATGCTTTTTGTTGACAATATTATGGTTCAGTCTAGTGTATTACATCCTTCAAGTACTTTTTGTCCCCCTTTACACCCAACTTTACAATGTTTTGAACTCATTTGTGAGTTGGATTTATATAATGTTTTAGGGTTGGGTAGTAATCATAAGCAGAATAAAAGTAAGAATGTTTCATCTGTCAATGTTACTAGTGAACAACTGTATTTATTACAACTAATTCAAGAAGCCCCAGTCTGTATTATGGCCCCAGATAAGGGAGGGGGGCTTGTTGTTATGAATGTGGAGGACTATGTCAATAAAATGGACCAAACAGTCCGAAGTCCCACATATCAGTTGGTTTCACGTAATGAGTTAAATCAAGCATATAGTAAAATAAAGTCTCATTTATATGAAATGTTGTTAGAAACCAGGATTACTACTGACTTGTTTAGATATTTATCCATGCCTTCCCCAAGGATACCTGTTTTGTTTGGTATCCCTAAGTTACATAAAAATGTGAATAATCCACCTATGCGACCTCTGGTGGACGCTAGAGCAAGTATAACTTACCCCTGGGCAAAATGGGTAGACCAAAAGTTGAAGTATGTAACTCGAGAGAAATATATATGTAAAGATTCTTGGTCGTTCTTGTCACAAATCAAGAATTTAGAATTCAATGCTGACTTCAATTTCCTAACAGTGGATGTGGTAGATTTATACTCTTCTATCCCCCATGTGGAAGGCATTGAACGAGTCAGTAGTTACCCGAGAGCTAAAGCAGTAGCTTCTGATGAGGTGGCTTTAATAGAGGAAATGCTTGACAAAATCTTGTATAATAATTTCATTTTATGTAATAAGTTATATGTTCAAAAGACCGGTGTAGCTATGGGGTCACCCTGTGGGGCAAGTTATGCCAATTTGGTAATGGCCTCATGGGAACAAGAATTTATCTTTGGTAAACAAGAAGTGAAACAGCACATCCAGTTCTACACACGGTTTTTGGATGATATTTTTATCATTTTTGAAGGAAATAAGGAAGCAGCTAGTAAACTAGTAGATTATCTTAACAACACTACATATTTCCTTTCCTTATGTATTTGAAATTACCAGGATTTCATACTTGGATGTGGATCTTAGTAAAAGATATGGAAAGGAACGCATATGTAGCAAAAATTTATAGAAAGGCCACATATTCAAACTCTTTATTACATTTTAGCAGTTGCCATCCATGGCACCAAAAGAAATCTATTGGTGAAGGGCCAACTCGTGAGAGCTGCCCGTATGGTCACGTTGGACCAGGATTTCATGGATGAATGTAATAATTTGAGGTCAATGTTTGTTAGGAGAGGTTACCCAGTAGACATTTTTGAGTGTCTACTGGAAGTAGTAAAATACAAGAGAGAACAGGGGTTGTATAAACCCATTTTGTCCATTGGTTTACAAAGTGTTATAATAAGTGACAGAGAATTACAACAAAAAGAAGTATGGAATTTAAGTTTAATAACACCCTCTAGTAGTAATGCAAGGGAAATAATGTCAATTTTGAACAAAAATTGGGAAATAATTAGGAGAGATCCTCACCTTTCTTACAAGGTCAAAAGCAAACCCCGGATTATTTACAAGAGGGGGACTAATAGGTTCACAGGTTTATACTAGGCTATCTGCCCTAAGGCATTTATAAGCCTAGCCCAAATTTTTGCGGCTTACGCCACCCCTTATATGAAAAAATACTGTGCCCATTAGTTTGTTGTGCCTCTGTCCAGCAGTGACACAGAGATGATTCCTGGGGTAAACCTACGATCTCCCATCCACAGGTCTAGATTTCTCTTGAACAGAGTCAGCGAGGTGCTCTGCCTCACATGGACCGGGATTTTATTCCACAGCATAGGGAGTCTCCGAGTGATAAATCTATCCCTCCAGCACGTCCTATTTATGTCCGCTAAGGTTTAAGTCGCTTGCTCTAGTGGTTTTGGTGGATTTGGATTTTTGAGGTGGAGCATGTCCATTAATTCGGGTTGGACATGGCCTTGTATGTCAGGCACATGTCACCTCTGAGCAGACGGTATGCGACTGAATAGAGCTGGAGTTTCTTTAATCTGGCAGCATATGACAGATTTTGGTGTCCCTTTATCCTTTTGGTGAGGAACTTTTGGGGTCTCTCCAATTGCTGCAGATGTCGGGTGAGATACATCCCGAATGGGGCATTGTACTCTATCATTGGTCTGATAAGTGAAGAGTACAGGGGAACAATGACCTCACTAGATCTGGATGTGAATCCCTTCATGATCAGGTGGGCAATGTAGAAGGTCTTTCTAACCACTTTAGCAACGTGAGTGTCAAAAGAAAGGCCACTGTCAACCTGGGTCCCCAGGTCCCTGATAACCTCTTCTGTGCTGTGCTTAGTGGATTGCAACCTATATGGTAGCTTGGGGTTACCTTGTTTTTTCCGAAGGGTATGACTATACATTTTTTGGCGTTTAACTTCAGGCCATGGCTCTGGCACCAGCTATCTGTTTCCGTGAGTCCCTTCTGAAGGATATCCGTGTCCGATGCACTTTCCACTATGGCGCCCAGTTTGCAGTCGTCTGCAAACTTTGTCAGCCAAAGTCCTCCCATGTTGGCCTGTACTTCTGAGAAGTAGATGCCAAACAATAGGGGGCCAAGGACCAAGCCCTGTGGGACACCACTTGTGACCGGCTTGGAGTCTGACACAGCGCCAGCAACTCTAACTCTGTGGGTTCTGTCCTTAAGCCAGTTTGCAACCCATCTTGTGACATATGGGTTTACATTTAAGCTGGTAAGTTTTTCTACAATACCCGAGTGGGTATTGTGTCAAGCCTTTGCAAGGTCAAGGTAGGCTGTATGGACTGCCTTTCCCTCATCAATGGCCTTGGTGACTGTTTCGAAGAAGTTGACCAAGTTCAAAAGGCATGATCTTCCCTTGACAAAGCCAAACTGGGTCGGGTCCAATGTCTGCAAGTCCCCTATATCTTTGTTTATGAGCTCCATTATGATCCTCTCCATAGCTTTGCAGACTAGACTTGTTAAGCTTATGGGGCGGTAATTACCAGGGTCCGTAGAGGCGCCGCCTTTGTGGAGTGGGACCACAGTTGCCGTACGCCACTCCTTGGGCACGTATCCTGTGGTAAGGCTGAGATTAAACAGCTGCCTTATGTGCGGGTTTAATTCCTCATTTACACAGACGGGGACACCATCCGGTCTAATCTAAAGGAATTATTACAACATAAAAAAAAACACCCCACAGTGGAAGTGTGGCATGTACAAATGCGAAATGTTTAACTATTGTAAATACATGAGTACAGGACAAGACACTGAAGTTAAAAATATTAGTTTTAAAATCAAACTGAAGTACACTTGTCAGTCCAAGTTTGTGGTTTATGTAGCTCAGTGTCAATGCTGTGCAGCGTTTTACATAGGTAAAACGGATACGAACATCTATATAAAATAAAGACCCTTAACAGAGAAAATGCACTGGCTAGACACATTATTTCCTATCCACAACATTCATTTTTGTTCAAAGCAATTGATTCAGTTGTTAATAGTCGGGGGGGACCCGCTTACACTTTTACTTGAGCAACTTGAGTTAAGTTGGCAAATACGTACTGGGGCAATGTTTTAATGAGACAATATCTTTAAACAGTATACTAAAGTTGAAAAATCTTAAACGTTAATGTGTGTATGCATTTTTATAAAATGCGTTCTTACTTGTGATATCTGACTTCATTTGACTCTGATATGTAAGTTTCTGACTTCTTAGTTAACTAAGTAATATTATATTTTGAGAGTCAACACAATAATTTGAGATATATATACAAACATACATATACTAACAATACTATATGTCTATCACCATTACAGGTAAAAATTCTGAAGGAAGGGAAGGGTTGGGATGTTCAAAAATATTATCAGTCATATTTGTTTTTAAAAAAATATTTTAAGTAGCAATAATGTGGATGTGCCTTTAAGGCACAAGATTTTAATTAGAAGTGTCATGTGACAAAAAGGGTGTGTATATATTGCTTGTGTTGAAGTGTGTTCAGTTTCTGAGGAAGTCTTGCCACGTGTGCAAGACGAAAAACGCTTCATTAAACTGAAAGAGAATTAAACTGAGAGAGAGAGAGAATTTGCTTTGGTGTTTTCAAGCTGTCTTTTTGTTTTTCATAACAAATTCTTGCCAAACAGTTAATTCTGTTGGAGCTATTTCAATTCTATTATAAACACAGCTAGACAGATGAGGAGACTAAGGCACACAGTATAAAAGTCACTACTGACTGAAACATACTGTCCAGTTTATATACTCTTTTCAACCAATGTTATTTTTAATGTCCTTGTGACTTGTTCTTCTGGTTTCTGTGTCATGAAAAAAAGTCACTGTACACACAGTATATTGGGGAAAAGCATTTTAATTTACACTATCAATTACCACTTTTTTTAAGACCCATGAAAATTTTATGACAATTTACAACAGAATGTGATCTTTAGTACTTTGAATCCCTTGGTTTCTTGCAGCATACAAATCCATTGCATTCAATGCTATTTTTTTTATACAATGTTACATTACCAACGGCTGTTAATACTTTTATTAACACAAATCTTATAATGACGATAAGAACAATTACTGTGGAAATTGTAATACCCCACCATAGACACATAGCTGTTATTACTTATCTATTTTTAGCTGTTTTTATGCTTCCTTAAACAAGTTGTCAAGTCTTAACAGTAACACACAAGCATTTCAAAATCTTGTCAAGTTAACCCTTGCTTTACAAGGCAAAACCTTGTATTAAAAACAAGCATATTATTGCTTTGGGAAAAGAATATTTTAAAAAAAAAATTTACAGGAAAATGTGATCCTCTGTACTTAATAGCCTTTCTTCATTGTTAACAACAGTTACTTGTTTGACAGTTTTATAACACATCTCTTCAGTTATGTCCGCAATACCTCCATAAGTTGTATTTGCTATTAACTTTGGAACTTTCTATACTGCCTTAGTGGCACCATACCAGTGAAAAATTCAATTTCTGAAATAACGCCATTTTCTATGTCCAGTTGTTTTAATCTTTCCCTATTTTATGAACCTCTCTCTTTTCATGGTGATTTTTTACCATGTCCTCTGGTAATATGCGAGCAATTCTGCATACTCTGTAAAAGAATTTCTTCCCTTTTATTTCTTCCTTAAAATAAGTATTGTGTGTTAACTCCCATGCTGTTTTTATTTTATACTCTTACATAACCATAGTTTTTATGAAAACAGAGTATCCCTTTTTCTATTTTCATCAACTGTAAATGTTTTTATGGCCGACTGTTTTACAACTCTACTTTTATAAGATTTCTTTAAACATAAAACGTGTATGTGTAACCTCTACAGGGACTGCATATGTAATGGCATGTTCCCTCTGGAAGGAAAGTGGCAAAAAGCCCAACAATTTGACTTGTCACATGCCTTTGCAAACAAATTTTGCCTGTCAAAAATGTATTGAAATCAGGTATCCGATTTTGTCCCCGTTCTCATGATTTATAATATCCGAGTAGCTCTCCCCATTTTGTCTTTGCAACTGTTTTATTTGCATTAATTGCCGTGTTCTGTTTATAGATTGCTGTTATATAAACAAATTTTAACTTATTAAGACTGTTAACAGACTGTTACTGTACTGATACTGTTTGACTGTTATAAACTTTGATTTTTATGAACCAACATGGTGTGCTGCTTTTGCTTGGATTTTTATTAGAAAATAGCATTTTTCAGCTAAGTTTTAATGGCTTTGAACTTTACTACCTGTATATATTGCTGTGTATTATTACCCGGATGGCAGTTGCACCAGTTTGACTAATGATGTTTTTGCTGTACTAGTTTGCTTAAAAGACTGTTAGCCGTTATATTTTATGTAATACATTCTTTTGAAAATATGACATTACAGTCACTGTTTTTTACCAATATTTATCCTGTTTGGTGTATGCATAAGCTGCCTTTGGAGACATAATGTACTTTTAATGGGGGGGGGGTTGACCCTCTCGTTACTATAGAACCTTTTGTCCTTTTGTTATTTAGGATTTGTCATAGGTACTGCCTTAAATGTTATTCCATTTTCAGACATAGATCTGGACTTACATACCCAACGTTTAATTGCATTGTTTAATTTTGCATATACCATGTGCACTACTGTAAATGTATTTACTGTATTTGTATTAACTTTACTTTAAATCTGTATGGCTGTAGGTTATGTCTGTGTTTATTCTGAATGTGCCCTGGCTTATTAAACTAGTAAAGTATTGTTTTGTCTTTTACTGTCCCAGTTGTTTAATTAACATTGAGTTTTGTATAGTAACATTGTCTTCCATAAAAGATCCCTGTACTTTGTTGCCAACTGATAACCTGTATTTTGTTAATTTATTGCTTTAATGCCTATCGCCTGTCATGATCTGGTATTTCATAGGGAATACTTTATTTTTTATGTATCCCTCTGTGTTTGTTCCTGTGACCGATTGTCCCTTAATGTATTTTCTTTACCTTGATTTCTTTCCCTATTTTTGGGTTTTGAAGAAGCATCGTTTGTAATATGGACAATTCTGTTTAATGTGGCCTATTTTCTTACAAGTAAAACATATTACCTGATTTTCTGAACTTTATGTATCCGTCTGTAACCCTGGTGGAGCAGAAGCTGCTCATGTTCCCCCGTGTTTGTTTTATATCAGACCATGTATTACATCCTCTTCCTTTCACCACATAGTCTACAAGCTGTTTTTGTACATTTCCTATGTGCATCTGCAATACTGCATACTTTTTTAAACTGTCTAGTACTCTGGCTTAATCTTTGTTTCTGTCTGTCTGTCAGGCAGAAACTGATTTTAAAGCTGCATATGCATTTTGCAGAACTGTTAGCCAACAGTAAGGATGAGTATTGAGCTAAGGTTACCGGGATGGAGGGAAGGTGGGGACTGGAGTGGAGTGCAGGAAAGACCTGAGATGGAAAGTTAAAGGTAGGGGTGAGGGTGGATTGGAGAATGTTGGCAGCAGAAGGTGAGGATTGGAAGTGTTTAGGATGATGGTGGTAGGATAGATCTAGGGGAAGTGTGTAAGCGGGAGTGTGGGGGTTATGTAAAATGTAAAATGGAACAAGATGGAAGGTAGTTATGCCAAGTGGTGGTAATGCCAGGAGTGATATTAGAAGATGTTGTGAGTGTTGGGTGCGAAGATGATAATTATGTAGTGAGGAAAAAGATCGTTTAAGATGTCAAATTGAAGGAGCTGGTGTCTTGTTGAGGATGCAGAATGAGCTCAAGAGAGTAATATGAATGGAAGAGAGTGAAGTGGACCGAGAGATGTAAGGCAATGTGAAGGGTGGAAGTGAGGTGGATGAGGTTGCTAGTGGTGACATGTTTGTGGAGGGGAGGAAGAAGTGAATGAGATGATTGGAGAGTGAGAGGATTTGATGCAGAGGTGGATGGATGGATTTTATGAAGAGGATTGTGGATTTTATATGGTTATTTTAAGAGAGGTGAAGACTAAGTTAGTGACGTATATACTATGAGAGAGGGCCAGTAGGAAGGAGATTGGCAGAGGATAATATAGATTTAAGGAGTGTAGAGACTAAGCTGACAGTAATGGGAAAGTGGTGGTAAGCAAAGTAGAAAGGTGGTGGTAGAATGGAAAAAATGGTCAGGGAGAAGTGGAGTGGAGAGAAGGGATGAACAAGGATTAAGTGGGAAGAGTTAAAAGTGTGAAAAAAGGGTGATTGTGAAGGGAAGAGGAAGAGAGGGAAGGAGGGGGTGGAGAGCACAGCTAGCTTGGTAAACAGCTGGGAACTAGGAAAGGGTGAACTAAGGAAAGGTGCAGGGAAGGGGGGAGAGGTGACAGGAGACAAGGGAACCTGGTGGGGGAGAGGAAGGAGGAACAGGAAGGTGTAGAGGAAAGTAAGAGAAGTAAAGAAAGAAGAAGTGAGATTTGAGGAAAAGGGAAGAGATATGCATGAGTAAAAGGAAGAGTTAGTGCAGAAAAGATGGAGGTGGCAAAGTGGGTAAATAAGAAGAGGCGAGAGTAGAGGAGATGAAAAGAGAGAGAGAAAAAAGAAGAGGAAAGGAGACAGAGGAGGAAGATGAGAGACAGAGGTAAGGTGATAAAGGATGTGTGAGGGTGATGCAGGGTAGAGAGAGGTGGAGAGGAGAAGAGAAGAAGAGAGATTTTGAGAAGTAGATGGAAAGAGAGAATGAGAGAGAGAGAGATGTGAAGAGAATTGGATGATGTGGGGAGAGTGATGATAGGAGTGAGAAAGAGGACCAAGGGCAGCTAGGAGAAGTAAGAAGAGCGGAGAAGAGGGATGAGAATGGAAAATGTTGCTGGCCCAGATGGGGAACCATGGGAATGGAGGAGGTGCTTAGATTGGGAATGGAGGAATTTCTTATTTTAAGAAAAAATGGAAAAAGGTGGAGGGGAGTGGGGATAAGGAGTAAAAAGAAAAAGTGTTTTTCTTTAAGAGATAAGGGGATAGGCAGAGCTGCAGTAAGGACAGAGGGGAAAAGAAGTTACACAGGAAGTAGAAGAAGGAAGAGAGGAAAGAAGGAAGTGAAAGAGAGGTGATTAGTGAGAGCAGTCATTCAGTTGCATGAGCAGAGAGCAAGCAAGATATGATGCAAGAGAGTGCTGATGAGTTTGACAGAAGGAAGAGAAGAAGGAGTTGCACGCACTGTGTTGTTGTAGACTTGGAGAAGAACAGGGTGAACAGAGAAGAGTTGTGGTATTGTATGAGGTGTAAGGGAGTGGCAGAGAAGAGGAGAGAGTGGTACAGGGGTAGTGTGACAGTAGTAGGTAGGTGGAGTGTGGTGGAGAGTGTGGTGACAGAGACAGATTTAAGGTGGAGGTGGATTACATCCAAGGATCTCATGAGTCCTTTCTTATTTGCAGTGGTGATGTGGAGGGGGACAGGATGAGAGATGAGACAGGAGGAGTGGACTATGATGTTGATTGATGACATTGTGATCTGGATCTAGAGTGAGTATCAGGTCAGGTTGAGGAGACCTGGAGAGAGAGGTGGAGAGAGAGCAGAGAGATGAGAAGGAGTCAGGGCAGCTAAGAGAGAATATATGTGTGTAAAGAGGGAGGGTAGGAGAGAAATGGTGAGGATGCAGGGAGTAGATCAGATGAAGAGAAGAATGAAAGATGGTGAAGAGAGGTGAGGCAGAGTGGAGGTGGACAGGAGAGAGTGTCAATGGGTGGAGAAGAGCGTCAGGAGAAGCGTAAGAGTGAAAAAAAGAAGAAGAAGAAAGGGAAGGTCTAAGCAAGTAGATAGTGAGACTTGACATGGTGGCAGACACAGGCATTGACAAAGAGCAGGCTGGAGAGGAGTTAAAGATGTTAAGAAAGATGTAAGATGTGTGACTAGGAGATAGGAGGAGGGATATTAGATATTAGAGTAAGCTCATGTTGGACACAGTTTGGACAGAGCAGAAGAGAGAGAAGAGTTTTGCATTATTTGGACATGAGGAGGGATGATGTGTATATTGGAAAAAAAAGATGGAAGGGGAGCTGCCAGGTAAGAGGAATAGAGGAAGGCCTAAGATAAAGGTTTGGAGGAGAGAGAGAGAGGAGAGAGGGTTGGAAGCAGTTGGTGAAGATGCAGAGGATAGGATAGGAAGAAATGGAAGAGATGATGAGCCGGGCTTATTCCCTAACGGAAAAGCCGAAAGAGAATGATATGCATTTTGCAGAATGTCATTAGCTGTCTGACGGAATTGCTTTAGCATAACATCTTGCCTGACTAAAACATTATTTTGTTTTTTTCTGTCATGCATTTAGACTGCCTGTAAAACAGTTACGTTAGTCTGGACACTCACCTGTTTTAGCTGCTTGCTTTGCTATTTGCCAAAGCATTTACTGTAGCCTTTCCTGTATATTTTTATGTGCTTTGATTTTGACAATACTAAACTTTCCCTGTAAATCATTTTGGGAATTAATGCCCATAACTCTCGTACTGGAGCATGTTTTAGGGGTTTGCCAACACTGTTGATTCCCCTTTCGACCCAAAATGGCATGTGTAAATGCAAAAAAAAAATTTAAATAAAGCATTATTTGAAAGAGACCACACAGTGTATGTCAACCATTGTTTAAATGTCAACATATTGAAACAAAATTATTTTTTTGTCTTGCCACCGAGGCAGAGTCTGTAATAAACAAAACTATTGAGATATATCAGCAGGAGAAATAACTTGTTATTTCTGCTGAACCCTGCCCAATGTAAACCTTGCTGGGCTTCTTTTAACTGTTTTGTCAGATTAACCTCTGTAGTTTGTGCCCTTAGTAAATGCTGTTGGGCTCTGACTAACGTTAAACCAGAAATGACATTATGTAAAGTCTGAATGCTATGGTGAGTCTGTCTAAATGACATTACTGTCCCTTACTACTGTCTCTAGGGAAATTTTGAAAAGCTGTGAAAACCTTTTCTCTACAAGATTAATATTGACAGCACACTGTACTATGTTAGAACTTTCTTTTGTTTGAGCATTTGCAATATTTACTATAAATATGTAGTTATTACATTACTAACAATAATTGCATACACTTGTACTGTATGAGATTTAAGTGACTGCAGAAGGTAAATTTAACTGTTGTATATGTGAAGAATTAACAATGCTAGAATGAAACAGATTGTTTATCAGAATAGGATATATCTTATGGTATGGCTTGCATACTAGACTCCTGTGACAAAACAGACAGAAGTTAGGAAAGTTGCTTTTACATTTACAAATACAACTGTTATCTAATGTCTGAACATCAAACATTTCAGATTTACATTTCATGTCTAACACAGAAGGTTTAAACCATGTAAATTTATATATGCAATATGTGAGCACTGTAAAGTTAACTGTCTGTGCATCCCTGTCATAACTGTGAAGAAAAGTACCGTAATTTATGCAGAAGACAAGCAGGTGATCAGGCTGAAGTCAATCTGGAAAAGGACGGTGTTTCTCTACAGATGAATTGTAGGTAGTCCAATGCAGGACAGCTTCCACAGCGGTGCTCTGTGTCCACCAACGAAGTGCTGGAACTGAACTGTTTCTCTGTTAAAGCACTGGAACTGTCAGTCTGTTGAACTAACGTAGTAAGTAGTAGGGATCCCTCTGTAATATTAACTGCTGGTAACAGATATATGGTCACAGTCACTGGCCAAGGCTCGCCACTGAAGAAATGTATCCACTGAAGAATGTATCTCTTTCTATTCTGAAGAAACGTCACTGAAGAAAATGTCCAAAAGTACACCAGGCAAACTCCGTACTACTGTATCTGTTATACTTTGTCTCAGAATAAATTCTTGCCTAAGAGGTAATTCTTTCAGAGCTATTTCAATTCTATTATAACACAGCTAGACAGATGAATAGACTAAGGCACACTGTCTAAGACGTCACTAAGTGAAACATACTGTCCAGTTTATATACTCTTTTCAACCAATGTTATTTTTAATGTCCTTGTGACTTGTTCTTCTGGATTCTGTCTGTGTCATGAAAGTCCATGGTTATTTCTGTCTGTGTCATGAAAGTCCATGGTTATTTCATGCCCTTTTTTGGTCCTTGCTGTATCTGAAGACTTGAAAAAAGTCACTCCACGTCATCTCTGTGTCACTTAACATGTCCGCATTTTATTTATTTATTTCTGCATCTGAAAGACAAGAAAGTCAACTTCCTTTTTTTCTAGAACAGGATGCATTTCAAGTAAAAACTCCTTGAAGGCTTTGTGAAGCCGAGGCGCTAGAGAATCTACTGAGAATAAAATCGTTCTGGATATACTGGCTGTTGTTCTTTTCTGAGATCCATATCGTAATTTGGTGCTTGTTTTTGGTCCTATCGTTGTGAGTGGTGCATTTCAAGTAATGCCCACAGCTATATGTTATTAATATCTAAGCTGAACATAACTGTTCTTGCAAAGCAAGCATATTACTTTGAAAACTGCTGTTTGGCCTTGCACATTTCCTTTCACTATACACACATTATATTGGGGAAAAGCATTTTAATTTACACAATATCTATCACAGGGCACTGTCAGACCCCACTCTGATGGATCTCCTGCATATCCACAAAACAAACAGCACTAGAATTACCGGTTCTAAAGACTTAAACCTTGCCTGTGATATAAATAGGACCTGCTGGAGAGATGGGTGTGCATCCCAGAGACCACCTTGTCTATGGAACAGGCTCCCAATCCATGTGAAGCAGAGTTCCTCCCTAACCCAATTCAAGTGCAACTTGGACAACTGGATGGGAAACTGGAAATTTATCCCTGGTTTGGCATCTATGTCTGTAATGCAAACAGGTAGCCTGTAAATGGTTCATCTTCCAGGGCCATGCTTACACTTATCAAGGGTATTAGAACTTGTCAGAGATTTGGGATTCATGGCTAGGCTTAAAAAGGCTCGTTGACATTAGCCTAGTAAACACCTATGAACCCATAACATAAACCTGTTTTATACATAAAAAAATGTAAGGGAGATGGTAAAGTAGATTCTGCAAAAAATCTCCCATTTGTTTTTCCCCAAACTCAAAACATACAAAAAAAGTTGGAAAAAGCATGCACCCAATAATTTTAATTAATATTGTCTCAACAATACTACAAGCCACAGTAACTAAACCAGCTACTCTCTTTTCTGGTAAATGGCAGCACCAAACTACTGCAATAGAAATGGTAAAGTGGGCCCCGAGTAAAAAATCATCTTGTACTACAGGTCTGGACAACTGATTAATGAATGGTATATGTAAGATTTGAGATACACTGGCTGAAATATTCATGCTGTTTAATGCACAACTTGTTCCCATTCACAAGTGTGGAAGTAATGAATTAGTTCAAAATTAAAGAAGCACGAGTCTTATGACAATTACCAGAAAATGCTTTGAACAATGTCCTTATGTATGGTACGGAGGTCAACCCAGACAAGTGTATACAATTCTGAAAGATGCTTAGCACAGTACTTGACAACGGAGTATCAATTACAATTAAAGTTGGCTTTAGTGAAGGCTTTTGACACCCTGACCCATACAGGAATTATAAACAGTTAAATAGCAAATAAAATTAATTCCTACTTTACTAGATGGACAGAAACCTAATTGTTGACAAGGAAAGAGAGTGCAATAATACTGGGTACTGTTGAATATGTGTGCTCCCCAGGGTTTCATCCTGCGACCACTTCTGTCTAGCTTTGGGTTTTCTCCTTTCCCACTATCATGCAAATGCTGGATTTCCAAGTATGTGAATGGATACAAATTGGATAGATTTTTAATGATCACCCAATGATTATAGTGAAAGAGACTGTATTGCCTTTCTATATTTTGAATACTGTAGTTTTGTTTTCTTTACCTTGTGTTTTGCTTGCATTCTGTTTTAACAGCATATTAAAACTTCAAAAGAGACCACAGCTCTCTCTGTTCTGAGTCAGGCAGAATTTTTTCCCGCCATTCCATCCATTTAAGTTGTCTTGTTAAATACCACTGTCTTTCTAGTTGCCCGCCTCTTATGGTAATCTGACCATATATCTCATTTCTCTCTACTTTCACTGGCTTATGTGAGTAATCACAAAATCACCATTTTTTAAATCTCACCCCTTCAATTATTTAAATTTATTGGCCATCCTACGGTATTTCATAGTACCAAAATACAAAAGTGACCACCCCTTTCAATCCATCTTGCTGTTTTAAAAATAGTAACTCTCCACTAAACCTTAACTTTTTAAACAGGTAAAACTCAAGTTACCTACTTTCACATCTAACTTCTCTAGTGCACACTGCAGAGTGCATTCCTTTCAATCTTACCTTTAAGCATCCCTGTGACTAGCACTTTCTCTAATACCTGCTGGAAAGCACAAGGAAGCCTTAAACTCATACAAACACTGAACTCTCCCTGTTAACAAGGAGAAATTACTCCTTGTTAACAAGGAGAAATTAATAGTAGGCACTAAACAGCCTATAATTGCAAAGTACCCTGCTAAGGAAACAGCTCCTATACTTTACAAAGAAAAAAAAAAGCCCCAAACCAGGCATGTCCAAGGGTCAGCTTCCGGTGATTTCTCCTGTCCACCTGGTGAATCTGGGCATACTGGGGCAATGCAGCAATTGCCTCATGTACACAGACAACCCTCTCCTCCTTCCACCCAACACTACAACCTGTGAGAGATGCACTTACATAGCCAAAATGGAAGCAAAGCTCTCTCCACCCAAGATTGTGCTAAACAGTCAAGAGGAGAAGGTTAACACCCACACTACACCTCAAGCAACACATAGCCCTTCTAAACCCGCACCACCAACACCCACATATAGCAACACTAAATCCACATATGCAGAGGCCCTTAACTGTAACCTGCCCAAGCAACAAAGATCTCTGAAGCTGAAACGCAAACAAACACCAATCACAACCAATGTGTCACATAGTTCACAACACCAGTGTGCCACCCAGCAACAGCCCCTAAGGCAAGACAATGTACCCAACACTTTAGTCATAGGTGAATCTATAGTCCGGCACACTGATGTCCCTCTCACCAGGTTGAATAAGGAGAAAATTACAGTCAGCTGCCTGTCGGGTGCCAGGATCCGCCACATAACGCATGCACTCAAGTCACTCCACAACAAGTACAAATATGACTCTGTCATTGTCCATGTTGGAGTGAATGACTTGAGACGTACCTCCCTGGACTACATGAAGAGAGACATGGAAGAGCTCTCGGATCATGTGGCCAAGGCAGGTATGACCCTAGCCCCGAGTAGCATCCTGCCTTCGCCCAGAATGATACCACAATATAAGGATAAAATGATTGACTTCAACAATTGGCTAAGCTTATGGTGTCATTCAAAGGGGATCCAGTATCTGTCTGCCTGGGACGACATGATTGACAGACCACGATGCTTTGCCAGAGATGGTCTGCACCCATCGCCCCTGGGATTCAGGTTACTGGCTAAGGCTCTTGCCACCCCTATAGTGCCTTTTTTAGGCAAACTTCAAAGGACAAAACCACCACCGTAACAGGTACAAGCATGCAAAATCTGAAGGTAATGCTACTCAATGCTAGAAGTCTAAACCTCAAAATGCACTCTCTCGA
Organism: Protopterus annectens; assembly: GCF_019279795.1. Classification (NCBI taxonomy): domain Eukaryota; kingdom Metazoa; phylum Chordata; order Ceratodontiformes; family Protopteridae; genus Protopterus; species Protopterus annectens. The sequence goes on from NC_056741.1 coordinate 1,101,221,358, forward strand.
GGCACTCCTAAAAATGGAGAACATTGATATCTGTGCAGTAACTGAGACCTGGTTCAAGGCTCCAGAGAGCACCCCTGCAATACCAGGCTACAACTCTTACCACACTTTTTGGCCACCAAACCAGGACTGAAACACTAAAGGTGGAGGAGTGTCAATATTCACCAAGGATATTCACACCACCAGGCTAGTTGGCCAACACAATGTGTCTGAAATTCTCCAAGTGCAACTAACACTAGGTAAGACTGCAATCCAAATTGTAGCTTGCTACAGATCCCTCACCATACCCAAAGATTCTCACTACACCTTTCTAAACATACTGGAAAATATTAAGATAGAACCAAACACCCTAATACTGGGTGATTTTAACTACCCTGCCATTAACTGGGAAAATTACTCATGTCCCAACACCTTTGCGCAACAGTTCTTGGAATTCATAAATTCCAACGCCCTGGATCAACTAATCCATAGTCCCACCAGGGGCTCCAATATCCTAGACCTGGTCATTACCAACATGGGAAATCAATGCTCCATACCTATGGTCACCCCCTCGTTAGTCAGGTCTGACCATAAGCTAATCACCCTTACCATCCACATCCCACCCCCACCCCCAGTAAAGAAACCACCATAAAAACTTCTCCAAAGCCAACTTCATGCTACTCAAGTCAGAAGTGACAAACTTCATGACACCCATGCAGACGGGAACTGAAAGTTCAACTGCTGAATCCTACACTAAGGCACTGTATGAGCACATCCACTCATGCATGAATCGTGCCATCCCAAATAGAACCAAAATGCTCTCATCCAAAAAAGGAAGCCAATCTGGTGGTCCCCTGCCATAAACAAACTTTACAACAAAAGGAAGAAACTTTTGCAGAAAAGAGGAAAATCCCAGGATGCAAAAAACTCCCTTACTAGCCTCAGTAAGAAACTGAGATGCCTCATAAAATCCTCCAAAGCTAGTTACGAAAATAAAATTGCCAAAGATTCCAAAGAAAACCACAAAGCATTCTATGCTTAACTCAACTCCATTCAAACTAACGCTGACAATTACTTGTAAAAACGTAAACAGTGTAACCAAAACGGCTTCAATATACATGTGCAAAAATGTGCAGAAATGTGAATAATATATATATATATATATATATATATATATATATATATATATATATATATATATATATATATATAACATGAGTGGAGTTAAGCATTTTGAAAGTACATTGGTTAGTATAGGAGGTGTGTGCATGACATAAAACGTATAAAATCTTTTGTTAATTGTTAGAGTGAATTACTCTGATGAAGCCTTTGTAGTAGTAATAAAGGTGAAAGCGCTAAGTCAAGCCTTGCGTTTGCATTTCGCATTTTGTATTTTGTATTTTGTTTGTAAGACGAGTTTTCTCCTGGGTTGGTCATTGGAGCTACGTTCAGGTAGCGGGATTACAGCCTGGTTTTTGTTTACAAGTCTGGTTGTGTTTCAGTTTATTGGGGTGGAAAGCTTAAAAACTTACTATATTCAAATAATAATAATTAATATAATAACCAAAAAAGTATACTTCTAAATGTGTATATGAATAATTGTGATCTCCTTGGCTCATCTCTCTCAAAGGCATAATTATTTACACACACACACACATCTCCAAACATAATTTGATAAACAATGGTTTACTTGATATTATCCTCCATGAACAGTATAATGCTCAGTCATTTAATCATAACCATATCCTTTTTTGTTTCATCATAACAAGGATATAACCTCAAAATTATAACTGGAGAGGTAAACTCAATACTAAATTGTTAAAATAAAACAATATTTTCATCTGAGTCAGAGAATTAATCATAATTTGTAGTAAATGATAAAATTACCTTAACTGACAAAAGCAAATTTTTCTTGGTTTTGCAAGTAACATTTCTGCTGCGATTTTAAATGAACTAAAATAGTTATCAGTCAGTAGTGACCAATGCTTTTCTCTGTACAGAATTCATAATCAGCACTACAGCAGCATTCTGTCTCTAATTTGTTCGAAATGTTGTCAAAGTATTCAGCTCAGAAACTGTAATTCCATGTGACTCTGTGTTCCCCAAATGACTCAATGTAAGATTCATTTTTTTTTTTTACAGGTGTAAATGAGGTGTCTATCACTGACGCTGCCCTTCTTGCTATGCTTTTCCAAAATGTTTGACTTTTTTCTAATCTAGAGTTTTCCTTTGTCAGGATCTAAGTGATTATGTTAAATACCCACTGGCACAACCATTATAATACCCTTACTTAAGTTGTGATATAAAGAATAAACAATACCCGATGAATATATATGAGCAACCAACACCTCAACAGTGAAGTTTGACATGTTTAAATTATGAACACATCTTGAGAAGTACAATTACTGATAAATGTTGCATTATCTGTCATTTTTATAGCATATGGAATTGTTTAATGTATTTTGTTGTGGACATCTAGTTATGAAAACTGCTTCCATTTTACATCTATACTCGCTTTATGATTTAAGATTAGCTGCTAAAAATTATTTTACATACTCCCTTAAATTTTAATTTGAAGCAAAGATCGTTAGTGTACACCGCAAGCTTAAAATACCCCCCCCCCCCCCCCCCCCATCACATGCTGGAATGATACATGCTCCAGCTTTGGGCAAGAATTTACTCTAATGTCCTCCAGGAATGGCAAAGTAGCATAACAAGATATGTGGCTCAGGATAAGCAGAGTAGCAGGAAGTTTTGTTTTTATATACAAACGGAGATAAAAGTACAGGCAGCTCGGTGCAGCAGCAGAGGCTGCGTAATGGAGCTTGCCTGCTTTCTATAAACTATATCTGGCTAACGGTTATACAGTATAAATCGAACATATTTCCCTATACTACTAACTTGATCTATATAATCCATCAGAACCTTAACTTTTGAGTTCTACTGCCAGATGAACAACATATCCCTTGATCTTAGAGGTGGCGGAAAGCTGAAATGAGGTGATGAAAACAACTTAATGTGACTGGACTCCAAGCAACAGTCTCGGTGAAGACAAGAAATTTACTTCTATTTGGTTCTGATGTGCAAGTTAAGCAAAATCCCAATCAACATCATCATTCTGAACTGCATATGAGCTAAATATAGTGAATTATATTTATTTTCATTCTAATGCTGCCGGCCCGCGTAACATCTACATAGGTTTAAGTCTGCAAACCAGGAGGATCCGGGTAAACAAAACACATGATGTACACATGTAAGTGGCCCACTTGATATTTCACGTGTGACTACGAAAGATATATGTACTACAAACATCTCTGACCTAACATATCGAAAATTCAAAACACTGCACTTTTTTGGAGGTGAAAATGTTTTAAACGTGAGGAAAAGTATCAATCCACCACAGAGACATGAAAATGATAAATATTACTGGACACCCGATATAAAAAAAAGGCAGCAATAAAAGTTGTTGGATTGGGCGCAAATGAAAATTGGGAAAACACGATACAACACACTGCAAGCTCCAGCTGCTCCTTCTGCAGAGGCTAGTCACTTTTACTTGAAGGAATAGTGACAGCGGCAGTTTCGAAACTCGCATATGCTCGCTTCGCCACTTTAGATAAAGGGCTCAAACGATGCTGTGATCAGTAATGGCAATTATATAAAATTCAGTGATCTATAAACATGGAATAAACTGACTTGTACATTATTAAATAATCTTCTAGTTTACTCCACAAAGCGTGCAATGTGCAGCGCAGAAAAAGTGACAGTTCCATTAAATGAATAATCTGATTTATTATTCGTGCAATAAAAAGCTGGAAAGTGCAGCTGTTCTATCGCTTCTTACCTCCAACTTCATGCTCCCCCACTATGTCTGCGCTTCATAACAACTGCATACCACAAACATTTACGTTACAATCATGGAAGCTTTCTTTCAGCGCAAATAACGGAAGGAAGGTAGGGGCAGGAATATATATTGAGATGGACACGCGTGTTACCTTAACGGTTTTCCTCTGCAGCTCTAAACTGACCATGGTTCCAGCTGGGGAAATATTAAGTATTAAATAAAGTCTGTACCATATTATCCACTCAGTGATTCTAGTTTTAATTTAGTTAGAGTTTATGAAATTTAACTGAATTTCTTGCTTTTGAAATAGGCATTTCATTATGCATTTATTTTTCATTATTAACCAAGCTGATGACCTGTTTCGTAATGGGCCTTTTTCGGCAAGAACTAAAGGTACAGGAGAGAATGTAAACACTAACATACAGATTTTCAAATAATTCTATTAGTGTAGAATTTGATACTTGACGTATAGGAAGAAAAGACGGTAGTACTCCCTTCTAATCCCTTTATTGTTGTACTTAAAATACTATACCTACTTCTAATTAGCACAACTACCATTCCATCAATATTTCTCTGTTAACACTTAAAATTGCTTATTCCCTCTCCCTCTAATTCGAGTAATGAATTTCTTAAATTACTTCTACCTGTATTATACACTTCTTCTAACTACAAATTATCAGTACAATTAATGGCTATGAATATCAATACAAATATTATACTGACTACTATGCTATATGTTCACTGAAACTGCATTATAAAATGTGTTATTGTAAATATTGATTGCATTAAATTTGTTACCTTGGAGGTTTTTTCCCTGGGACTTTGCTGAAGAAGGGCACCTGTGCCCAGTCAGACTTTTCTGGTAAGCAAAAGTCAATAAATACATATATAAGTGTAGATGCACAGTGAATAATCTGATTTATTATTCGTGTAATAAAAAGCTGGAAAGTGCAGCTGTTCTATCGCTTCTTACCTCCAACTTCATGCTCCCCCACTATGTTTCCAGCTGGGGAAATATTAAGTATTAAATAAAGTATGTAGAGGCAGGGGGGTTGGGAGGGTGGCCTAATGGTTAAGGTGTTTGCCTTACAAACACAAGGTGATGGATTTGAGTCTCACAAGGGATAAGTGGCTAGCCTTAAAATGGCTCGCAAGGGCAGTTAGCTTAGTATGAACGTATGGAAACTATGAAACCTATATATCGTATAGATACTGACAACAGAAATGAGCTTTCTGCACTGTTGCAACTTTCATCCTGAAAAACAATCAAAAATAGCCTCAACTGTATAATAATAAAATTCATATAAGTGAAGAAGTGAAATGAATGAAACGTATGAAGCACTAAATGAATAATAGCAAAGAAATAGAATACAATTACTGAGTAAATGTAAACAAATGATGAGGTAGGGTTAGTATCTTGTGTAGTTTACACATGAGTCTGGAATTTGTATCACTCCCAAAAATATCTATAGCTAAATATGTGCTAACTAAATTGTAATGACTAATACCACACATAATCTTTATAGATTGTGTATATCACAGAAGTTACTGTGCATGTAAATAACTTAAAAAGGAGAGAGATACAAGATACAAAATAGGACTTGAAAGTGGATAATAAAGAGGGGCAATGTTGCTAAATGTGGCATTATTAAACAATGAAATTAGAAAATGTTCACTTGCCAAGTTAGTTGACCCATGGGAGGAGATGGATGCAAAGGGGATGAAAATGAAGAGAGAGGGTGAAAAGAAAAAAAAGTAACTGAAGTATGACAGGAAAGAATGGGATCATTTGTGTCACTAGAATGAAAGTAAAATGAGAAAAGAGGAGTAATAGCTGGGAGTTATAGAAAAAGTAATAAGGAGTAATTAAGAGGTGAAGAGTGCTTATAACAGCCACAGAAACACAGACTGTCTGTTGTACAATCTAAAAGAGGACAGAGGAAAGGGATTATGCAGTGGAACTATGGGTATTCAAGTGAGGCAGGTATATTGAGTCCATTCCTGTAGGTGTTGAAATAGCTTAATACTGAATTACTTAAAATTTTGAATCTTCTCTTGTATCATTAGAGAGTGCTGGCCAAACTGAGGGTATGAGATATGAAAAGGTGCTATCAAGAACATGTCAGTCCTACACAGACATAAGAGTCTGACTGCTGTAATGGCATATGCACAGTGGTCATGTACAAGGAAAATGACAGTTTGCAGGGAACATGGAGGGAGGGATGGTTAAGACAAACAACACAGATCTATCTTTATGGTATATACATAACTTTTATATTCAATATTGTCTTTTCCATCCAATCTCAACATATGAGACAGAGTTTCCAGCCAGTAAAAACTAGAGGGAAGACATAGGAGAGAATAGTCTGCAAAATGGTGGAATCAAATAAAGATGTAGACCTAGATTGTGCATCCAGTTTCTAACAGGACACAAAAGTATGAGTATTAAAGCAGGTAGCTGCAACACAAATATCACTAATAAAAGCCTGCAAGAAAAAGACAGTTGAGGTAGCCACAATCCTCAAGGGAATGACCTTTAGGCTTAGAAAGTAAAGGAATTCCTTTCAATGAATGTGCAAAAGAAATACAATCAGAAAGACATTTGGATAGGGTCACTTTTGAAACGGGCATGCTGAGTCTTGACTTAGAAAAGAAAAGAAATATTTGGTCAGTTTTTCTGAAACTCTTGATCCTGTCCATATAGAACCTGAATTGTCTATGAACATCCAAACAATGAAGCAAATTTTCTGCCTTGTTACTAAAATTTGGAAAGAAAACTGACAAATTAATGGGCTGATTTAAATTCAACCTAGAAGCAACCTTGTGAAGAAATGATAGGTTAATCCTTTAAGGTGACATTGTCTTTATGAAAAAATAAGTGGGGAGGTGCAGAAGATAATCCATGGAGTTCTGGCACTTTTCTGGCTAAAGTGACAGCCACTAAAAGTGAAATTTCCATGAAAAAATAATGATGCAATAGCTGAATGTCCAAAAGGAGGTCTAGCAAGAATTTGCAGCAACAGAGGATGATCACTAGGAGGCACTGGATCCTGGACAGGTGAAGATAACAAAAAGGTCCCTCTCAAAAAGGCCTTAGATAGCTTGAGAGCCACCACAGGGATATTATCCCTGCCAACATGAAAGTTAAAAATGGCAGATAGGTGCACCTTAATAGTGAAATAACTAACACCAGATTGAAAAAGGTCAGCTGGAAAGTCCAGATAGGTGCTGTGAAAGGGATCCAAACCTTTGTCAGAAGTCCAAATAGAGAAGCACTTCCATTTACTAGCATAAACTTTTCTGGTGGAGGATTTTTGGGAAGAAGAAAGTATGTGAATAACTCTCTCAGACAGCTTTGGATTCCTGCCCATCATCAAAATTGGAGAAGCCATGAGGTTAACTTGAGGGAGCAAAGGTTTGGGAGCAGTAATCTTGAGGGATGGGATATCAGATCAGGAAACAGATCCAGCACCCAGGGTGGGAAAAGAAGGTGAGGCCAAAGAAAGGGGAAACAAACTTGTCAGAGCAAGAATGGGGCATTGAAGATGACTGTCACTCTGCAGCGAGCTGCGTTTTGAAGAAACTTGACTATCAAGTGTGCTGGGGGAGAGGCATAGAGGAGTTCTGGGGACCAATAATGCAAAAGAGTGTCCCTTGGTGACTGCCCTTCTGAGGGGATCAGGGCATAAAAGCTTATGCACTTTGTGTTGGATGGGGAGACAAAAAGGTCACAGCATGGAGTGCCTCAGTGGCTGAAAATCTACTTTGTTACCTTGGGATTCAGAGTCCACTCGTAAGGCAGAAGAATGTTCCTACTCAGGCTGTCCACTAGAATGTTGGATCTCTCTGAAATATGCATTGTGATCAGAAACTGTTGAGAGAACATGTCAGTCTGTATGGCAATCACACCCCTTGGGAGAAACTGAAATGCCTGCATCACTAGGAGGACTGCTGTTATTTCCAAAGCATTGAAGTGAAGATTGGCCTTGTACCTCAACCAGGTACCTTGGACACTCCCCCCCTTGAAATCCCAACCCCCCAACTCAGAAAGGAAACATCCATAGACATCATGGCCTATGGATGAGGAAAAAACAAAGGACAACCCTGCTGTGAAAAGCAGGGACTCTAAACACTATCAAATGGGCAGTGACAAACACTTGTCAGAAGTGCTGGAAAGTCCACGGAATGAGTCAGCACTGGAAAGTCCATATGATGAATCAGATAAGACCACTGAACTGTTAGAGTTGACTGTACACCACCTGAGGAGTTTCACAAGAGATATGAGACATATAGAAGCCACCATGTGCCCAAGGAGATAAAAGTACTGAAGTGGCAGATGGCCTGGGAATCTGCAGAATGTGAGAAGCCTGTAAACAAAGTAAATTTAGCCTTAATAGTGACAGCTTGGCTTTCTAAGTGACTGTATCCAAATGGTAACAATAAATTCTAACACTTGAACTATCTCCAATATGGACTTTTTGTGATTCCCTGTTATGCCCATGGACAAACATAGCTGGAGTAAGGAATCTCAGGCTTTGATGAGAGAAGTCTTTGTGGAAGCAGTCAGGAGCCAGTCTTCCAGGTAAGGGAAGCTACAGAACCCCTGTATGCTTAACCAGACTGTGACTACTTTCATGCATTTGGTGAACACCTAAGGAGCTGTGGTAAAGTAAAGAGTAGACCCCAAAACTGATAATGCTTGGCTCCCAGCCAAATGTGCAGGAATCTCCTGGAGTGCCTTCCAATTTTTATGTGATAGTAGACATCCTTGAGATTCACTGAGCACATCTAGTCATCTTTTCTCAGACAAGATACAAGATACAATGGACTGCATCATGACCATAGAGAATTTGGTCTGTTTGACAAAATGGTTCAAATTGCTGAGACCTAGAATTGGTCTGAGGTCCTTGTTTTTCTTAGAAACTAGAAAGAATCTGGAATAGACCCTGAAACTTTGCTTGTCTGGTGGGACCTCTTGGATGGCATGGCTGACTGGCAGTTTTTTCATTTCCACTCTTTCATTCCTCCTCTGGTGTGGTGGAACTCCGGGAAGGAATTTTTGGAAATCATTTGGGCTGAAAAAAAGGGAATAGCATCTTAGGTGATGGCCTTCCAAGCTTTTGGGTAGAAAGTCAGATGAACCTGACTGCCTCCAGACAGCAGTAGTTAGGCAATGCTTTAAAGGCAATGGAAGGTGCGCCAAGAGGAAGCTCTGGTTCTGTAGAGTACTCCTGCTGTGTAGGCAGCATCCGTTATGGTTGATCCTGACCCAGGGCACCAGCTCCTACAGCTCAGGTATGAGGAACCCCTGGCTCTGAAAATGCTGGAATAGAGAACACCAAGGATGATGTCAGTGCCTGAGGAGGCCAAGCCATTGGCAATGGCAGAGGGGAAGGCATCCTGGTCAAACCCGACAGCCCTGGAGCTGAAGGAACTGAGAGGGGAAGAACAAGAGTGGGAGCCAAAACCTCAGACATCAGGGCCGAGGAGGCAGGGATGATACCTAACTGGTCCTGATCCTGCAGGAATGATCTCATCAGTTGTTACAATCCAAACTGACCAAAAGGAAGCGACCACTAAAAGTGGCTTCGACAGCCTCTTGGTTGACAGTGCATCTAAGAAGGGGAATATCAGACCCAAGGCGGGAAGGAGATGTTCCCAGAGAAAACTCTGGTGGGGGTGATGGGGCAGAAGGGGGATGCAGTCTGCCCGAGGAAGCCATAGAGTCCTTGGCAAAAAGGGGCTAGGTAAGCAAATAGTTAGGGAGTTCAAAGACCCCAGTACAAAACGTACTAGAGATCAGGGCCAAATCAGCACCAATAAACCATAGGTTGAGACAAGATGGAAAAGACAATGTCAGCTACAGCTTTTCTTTAAAATGCAAGAAACTCTTGAGCGAAGGTAAGGGAAGTATAACAAATGCAAAAATAATCTTCTTAATCTTACTTTATTTTATTATTCTTTTTTTACGTCATATGTGAAAGGTCCTAGAACCTTTCTCAGCTGTGACCTATGTGCCTAAGCACAATTTTTTTGCAACATGTCACAACATGGTACAAATATGCATGAGAATTATATCAATGTCAGTGGTAAACTTTTGTTATATAAAATTCTGTGTAGTACAGCATGAGAATTACCACCATATTAGTGAGCTTTTTCTGCAGAATTAAACACATTACAGCATGGGATTACATCCATGTCATTGAGCTTTTGTCACAGAGATATACAGATAAAACTAAGCGCATACCTGTTCAACATGATACAATCCAGGATAAAGATTAAATCAATGTGAGGGAGTTTGTTTCAGAGCTTACAAAAAATGATGTGTGTGTATATATATATATATATATATATATATATATATATATATATATATATATATATATGGGTCTACTTTAGAACACTGACATGCCAGTTCGCCGACACACAAACCACCGACACCACATAACCGACAACACACAAAACCGACAACGCAAAACACCGAACACCATTACACCGACACACTAAACGTAAACAACACATTACACTACATCGCATAGCCACTAGCCCTAACCCAAACCCTAACCCTAAGGTCCGACACTACCGCACACTCACCCTACCTGCACCCTAACCCTAACTCACTTAACCCACCCCTAACCCTAAGGTCCGACACTATCACACACTCACCCTACCTGCACCCTAACCCTAACTCACTTAACCCACCCCTAACCCCTAACCCTAAGGTCCGACACTATCGCACACTCACCCTACCTGCACCCTAACCCTAACTCACTTAACCCACCCCTAACCCTAAGGTCCGACACTATCGCACACTCATTTTTAAAAAGGTAATTTAAAGTAGACCCATATATATATATATATATATATATATATATATATATATATATATATATAATATATAATTTAACTCTGATACACAGGAAATAAAGAGTAATACTAAATTGATAAATGTCCTCATTTCCCATGGAAAGACATTTTTCCAGTGATAGGTTCATAAGTAGGTACTGGGCTATCGGCCCAAGGGCCTAAGTAAGCCTAGCCAACAAGGTTCCCTGGCTTATGCCACCCAAGAAAGTTAATTTCCTGTGCCCCTGTCGAGCAGAGCCACAGAAGTGATCCGCGGGGTGTTTTTCCTATTTCCCATCCACTCATCAAGATTTTTCTTGAAGAGTGCTAATGAGGAACTTTGCTTGACATAGATGGATAGCTTGTTCCAGAGTATAGGAAGTCCCTGGAACAGTAATCTATCCCTCCAGCATGTCCTGTTTATTGTGGTGACAAGGTTTAGGTCCCTAGAGTGTGTAGCTCAGAGGGATTGGGATTTCTTAAGGTGTAGCATGTCCAACAGCTCTGGGTTTAACATAGCTTTATATGTTAGCAGAGATCTCCTCGGAGTAGGCGATAAGCTACAGAGTAAAGTTTGAGATTTTTGAGACGGTCAGTGTAGGGCATCTGTTTGTGGCCAGTAATCCTCTTTATGATGTACTTCTGTGGCCTTTCCAGCTGCTGCAGATGTCTTGTGAGGTACATTCCAAAAGGGGCGTTGTACTCTATAATGGGTCTAATGAGTGCCGAGTAGAGGGGAACAATGACCTCTTTTTTCCTGGATGAGAACCCTTTTGTGATGAGGTTTGTCACATAGAAGGACTTCCTGACTACTGTGGCGATGTGATTATCAAAGGAGAGACTACTGTCCACCTGGGTCCCAAGGTCTCTTACCACGCATTCGACGTTAAGTAGACTGCCGTTTATGTGGTAGTTCATGGATACAGAGTTTTTATCAAAGGGGATGACAATGCACTTTTTGGCATTGAGCTTGAGGCCATTCCTCTGACACCAGGCATCTGTCTCAGTTGGGCCCTTCTGTAGGATGTCCACATCATTTGGGGACTCGACTATGGCTCCTAGTTTGCAGTCATTTGTGAACTTCATTAACCAGAGGCCTTCTGTGTTAGCCTGTACTTCAGAGAAGTAGATACCAAACAGGAGAGGTCCCAGGACTGAACTCTGTGGTACTCCACTTGTCACTGGTTTGAAGTCAGATTTGGAGTCTGCAACTTTTACAGTGTGGGTTCTGTCAGTGAGCCAGTTGGCAACCCATCTTGTGACATAGGGATGTATACCTAGTTTAGTGAGTTTAGCTATAATTCCAAAATGGTGTCAAAAGCCTTGGAGAGGTCAAGATAGGCTGTGTGAACCAAAAAAGGCATGATCTGCCTTTCACAAACCCAAACTGGATGGGGTCCAGAGTTTGGACTTTACTAATGTCTTTGTTTATGAGTTCCATGATGATACGTTCCATGGCCTTGCAGACCAAGCTCATCAGGCTAATAGGGCGATAGTTCCCAGGATCAGAGGTGGCTCCCCCTTTGTGGAGTGGGATAACTTTTGCTGTGCACCATTCAGTGAGCACAAAGCCTGATGTGAGACTATGATTGAACATGGTGCTTAGGTGGGGAGCCAGTTCATTCTCAAGTTCATGTAAAACGCAGCGTGGGATGTTGTCCAGTCCCATGGATGCTGTGTTTTTGGTTTTAGAGAATGTAGCTTTTACCTGCATACATGTGATTACATGGACTCTGCATTCTTCCTGTATAGATATGGGCCCTTTAGGGGGTGAGAGGGAGGTAAAGTTAGCACTGAACCTGTCTGCCAGGATGTTGACTATATCAGTTGGTTCTGTAATTTTCATGCCATTGTGCTGTAACTCAGAACAGATCTGGGTGTTTCCATTGAGATTCTTGACATAGCTATAGAATGCTTTGTGGTTGCCCTTAGAATCAGTGGTGATTTTGTTTTTGTAGCTAGTTTTGGAGGATCTTATAAGGGATCTCAGCTTCTTACTGAGGCTGACCAGGCAGCTCCTCCACTCATGGGATTTTACTCTCTTTTGCAACAGTTTCTTCCTTCTGTTGTAGAGTTTTACGGCAGGGGACCACCAGATTGGCTTCCTTTTTTGGAGGATAGCGTCTTGGTTCTGTTTGGGATAGCACGATCCATGCACTCGTGTAAGTGCTTATAGAGTGCATTTGTCTAGGATTCAGCAATCGTAACTGTATTGTCCATCTGCATGGGTGTCATGAAAATTGCCACTTCTGTGTTAAGAAGCATGAAGTTGGATTTGGAGAAATTTTTTACAGTGGTTTCCTTAATGGTGGGTGGGAGTGGAATGCCGATATCTAGGGTGATTAGCTTATGGTCGGATCTGACCAAAGAGGAGTTGATTTCAGGTGTGGAACACCGGTCACTCATGTTGGTAATGACAGTCTAGGATATTGTTGCCTCTGGTGGGGGTGTGGATAAGTTGATCCAGGGCACTGGAATTTATGAATTCCAGAAAGCGTTGAGTGAAGGAGTTGGTATATGAGTAATTTCCAAGTTAATGATGGGGTAGTCGAAATTGCCCATTATTAGTGTGTTTGGTTGAACCCTAATACTTTCCAGTATATCAAGAAAAGAGGAGTGGGAATCCTGGGGCATGGTGGGGGATCTGTAGCAAGCTGCAATTTGGATTGCAGTTTTGCCCAGAGTTAGTTGCACTTGGATAACCTCGGATGATAGACAATTAATATATTTTTATCTGTAGTATTTGCTACATAACTTTACATGCATGTGGCAGCCAATGTAAGAGTCAGCCATACTTTTGGACCAGTGTGTTAGTCTGCCATCATTTTGCTGTTCAGTATGTAGAACTGTATGCCTTTATAGAGCAGTTGGGGCATATTTAAGACTATAAGGAGAACAGTAGAAGAAAGTGATTATACTTCTATGAAAGAGATTCTTTGTAATCCAATTAGAGGTGGGTAAGACTATTTACATATTTTGAATAGTGATGCTGCTGTTTTGTGATCACATTCTTGATTGTGAATTACAAAACAGTTGTTTATTCATTAAGAGTCCCTAAGGCTACTGCCCTATATGTAGACAATTTTTTGAGTAGTTCAGTTGTGGTACATGGAGTACTGTCTTACTGATCTAACCTGTCTGTAGTAAACTTATTCCGACTGAAAAGAGGAGCCACCGGGGAAGTCTTTTTCCCCACTGTTATTTGTTTTACATTGAAATCCAAGGGAAAAGAAAATAAGGGGTTCACCAATTCAAGGATATAACTGATATGGTAATAAAAATAATTTTATTTGGAAATGATATTTGTACTTGATAAATCCAGAAAAGGACATTTCAGTGTTGTAAAACATTTTGAAACAGTTTCAAGTCTTTTCAGAATATGAAATAAATGAAGATGAAACAAAGGCTGTAGTAGTAAACTATTTATGAATTGTTCAGCAATACCCACATTTATGGGGCCATGATAAGATGAAATATTTAAGTGTGTGGATTAAAAAATATTACATTATGACAGCTAAGGATATGAAGGAAGAAATGAAATAAAAGATATTACAAAAACTGAAAACCTGGAATCTCTTAATTATGGGTGCAGATAATAAGATACAAGCAGTGAAAACATTTCAGCCCTTTAGTCTTATCTACAGGTCAGTGGTTAGCATTGTCGCCTCACAGCAAGAGGTTCTCTGGTTCAATCCTCAGCTGGGGTGCCTTCTGCGCGGAGTCTGCGTGTCCTCCCTGTGGTCGTGTAGGTTTCCTCCGGGTGTTCCAGTTTCCTCCCACATCCCAAAGACATGCTGTAGGTGGATTGGACACTCTAAATTGGCCCCAGGTGTGAATGTGTGCGTGTGTGTGCCTTCTGTGGAAGGTTGGGTGCCAGGATGGCAACTCGACACCGTAAAACTCGACTGCCAATCATGAGCGGACAGGTGATCCGCTGTGGTGACCCCTAACCGGGGAAAAAGCAGAAAGAAGAAGAAGAAGTCTTATCTACAGGTCAAGCATAACTTTATCAACTGGAGGAGATGTTATGGATGACAATTAAAAGTTGAAGAAATTTATTTGGGAGAAGAAGAAGAGAATAGCACAAGAGCTAAGTGGCATAAGTTGATTCTCTCCATAGAACAAGCTGGTGTATGGTTACCTAATGTGAATGGGTACTTTAAAGCAACACAGTTAAGGCTCATATACATCACTCAAGTAGAAGGTTATAAAGCAAATCAGAAAAGGATGAAGATCAGATGGTGGAATTCAAGAGATAAACAGAGACTAGGATGTTTAGATGGTAGTCCTTAAGGAAAATAAAAATACCTATACAGAATATTATATTAATAAAGTAGCAGAACAGATTCTAAAAATTAAGCCAGTGTGGGAATGGAGAAAGAAGACTTTACCCATAGGGATGTCTGCAAGTAGAGATATAGAAAATATGTAAATGGGGCTGGAATTTACTGGAGAAGATTTGCAAAGGAACCACAGACTGGGAAAAAAGAACCTGAGAGGGAAAGGTACTAGAGTAGGTTGAGGCTAAGCAGGAGTTTGGACAGCAAGTTAGAGATTGTCTTCCCTATCAGGGATTGCTAATAGAGTATTGGCGAACAGAAAGGGGGGGGCTAACTGAAAGACTAGCTATAGTAGAATTTTTAGTTGAGTCTAGAGCAGAAGCTGTTATTCAGAAGGAATAATTAGTAGGGTGTATAAAATACTGCATAACTATAACAATCAATCAGAGGAAGTTAGAAAACTGTGAAAATAGAATAATAAGACAAATTACAATGGAAAATGGGAAGAAATCTTTTGGGCTTCCAAGTATGCAGTGAAGGCCATAAAGTTTAGAAATGTAGCATGTAAGTGTTTGCAGAGGAATTTTTATACCTTAAGTACACTTCAGAAGATTTTTACTTAGGTATATAGCAAATATCAGAACTGTTATGGAGAAGACAGAAGAAACTTTCACAGATATGTTGGGGTAATAAATATTCATAACTAATGAAATGATCAGTCACCTCTGTAGAAGAAATGTTTACTACATAACATCCAACTACCTGCAGCTAGCTCATTAGCATTTGGAAGTATTTACCAACCTTTCTCAACTAATTATTGAAGGCAAATGTTTTGTTTTAATACAAAACTGACAGGTGTACAGTATATATATATATATATATATATATATATATATATATATATATATATATATATATATGTATATGTATATATATATATATATATATATATATAAAAATATATTATTTATATATGTATATATGACCATCGCTACAAAATAATCAATATAGAGACATACAGATCAATGTAGTTTGTCCAAAGAGAAAAACAGAAACATTCTACCTATTGCAGAGTTGACTGCTAAAGATTTATGCTGTTCACACAGGTGACCGTAATAATTATGAGTCTCAGGGCAAGTAAATTAAAAAAAAATATCTCACTAAAGACAAAAGTCATCATTCAATATATCTAAAACATAGAGTCGTATATACTGTTGCAGGTAATGTAAAACTTAGCTGTGAATACACATATAGGTTCATAGGTTCATAGGTAGGTACTAGGCTATCGGCCCAAGGGCCTAAGTAAGCCTAGCCAACAAGGTTCCCAGGCTTACACCACCCAAGAAAGTTAATTTCCTGTGCCTCTGTCGAGCAGAGCCACATAAGTGATCCCCCGGGTGTATTTCCTATTTCCCATCCACTCATCAAGTTTTTTTCTTGAATAGTGCTAATGAGGAACTTTGCTTGACATAGATGGGTAGCTTGTTCCAGAGTATAGGAAGTATCTGGGATAGGAATCTATCCCTCCAGCATGTCCTGTTTATTCTGGTGACAAGGTTTAGGTCCCTAGAGCATGTAGCTCAGAGGGATTGGGATTTCCTAAGGTGTAGCATGTCTAACAGCTCTGGGTTGAGCATAGCTTTATATGTTAGGCAGAGATCTCCTCAGAGTAGACAATATGCTACACAGTAAAGCTGGAGTTTTTTGAGACGGTCAGTGTAGGGCATCTGTTTGAGGCCAGTAATCCTCTTTGTGAGGTACTTCTGTAGCCTTTCCAGCTGCTGCAGATGTCTTGTGAGGTACATTCCAAAAGGGGCATTGTACTTTATAATGGGTCTAATGAGTCCCGAGTAGAGGGGAACAATGACCTCTTTTTTCCTGGATGAGAACCCTTTTGTGATGTGGTGTGCCACATAGAAGGATTTCCTGACTACTGTGGTGATGTGATTATCAAAGGAGAGACTACTGTCCACCTGGGTCCCAAGGTCTCTTAAAACACATTCGGCATTAAGTAGACTGCCGTTTATGTGGTAGTTCATGAGTACAGAGTTTTTACCAAAGGGGATGACAATGCACTTTCTGGCATTGAGCTTGAGGCCATGCCTCTGACACCAGGCATCTGTCTCAGTGAGGCCCTTCTGTAGGATGTCCACATTATTTGGGAACTCGACTATGGCTCCTAATTTGCAGTCATCTGCTCAATTTCTGAGTTGTTTGGCTTCTGCTACATACCTATAATCAACTGCATTACTAGCTGAGTTAAGTACAAATGTGCAGTGTTAAAGATTGTACTGCATTTTATTTTATTTTTCTGTGTATTTAATTGTTTCATTGGTCTGTGTCTCTCTGTAGTTATTTATTTTTCTATGTAATTGTTTCATAGAATACTGTGGTCTGTCTCTGACCATAGTGGGGGCTATTATTGTGTTTCACTTCATTGATATTCAGTGTTAAACTCTTAGCCTAGATGGATTCTGTGTATTTATAAGAGTTAGTCACATTCTTTGAATTTATTACTGCTCATTTTCTAAGTTGTTTGGCTTCTGCTACATACCTACAATCAACTGCATTACTAGTTGAGTTAAGTACAAACTTGCAGTGTTAAAGTTTGTACTGCATTTTATTTTATTTTTCTGTGTATTTAATTGTTTCATTGGTCTGTGTCTCTGTAGTTATTTATTTTTCTATTTAATTGTTTCATAGAATACTGTGGTCTCTCTCTGTCTCTGAAGTTATTTTCCCGTTCACCCTCCCTGTTCTTGTTCTTGTTCTTGTACTTGTATTAATCTTGGTGGCTTTGGAATTGCCCGCCCCCCTGTAAATTGCATCCTGATAAAGTAAAATGTCATGCAATAAGCTGTAGATCATTCAAATATATTACCGAAGTGTTTCCAAATGTCATACAAGTGATTTAAATCTATTTTCATTTATCATTATAGCTGGAAAAATTCTTATTCTAAATTACTTTATGAATTCTAAAATAACAGGGAACTTAAGTACATTTTTTCACTGGCTTGTAAGTCTGAGTATGCTTTCACTCTAACACTGACTATCTTATAGACAATGGTTAACATATTAGTTAAATAAGTCATATAATGAACAGCATGTCACCACAAATACTGTTTATTAAACAACACTAATAATCCCAGAAACTCACATCAAAGAAGTAAAAAATCCAACCTCATTAAACTTCCTGTTAGAGTACAAAAAGTAATCATTTATTAAAGCTTGAACATCTTAACAGACTGCAAACCAAATCCATGAGGACATCAAGCTGGCAGAAGCTAGTTCAGCTTTAATAAAATCCAATGTAGTCACTTTTTTTGCCAAGAAGATGAAGAGTAGGCAGAATGCACCAGAAGAGAAAGAAACATTCATGCTGCTTTCCAGCAATGGATGAATGCAAAAAAATCTGATCTATGCAGTTTAGCACATACCAGCTCTAATTATTCTTTTCTGATGTTAAATATGAGTTGCTTAATAAAAGTTTACATTTCTTTCATATGTTTTTGCACAACTAAATATCAAACAGTTCACAATGCCAACTATTTTTACCATTATCTTAATTTCAAAATATTTTTCAGATACTGACACAAAATAAACCAGGGAAACATAACCCCTTAATTTCAGATTCAAGAAATCTACTTTTTAGCCCCCCCCCATTCTTAGGTATCTATCTCTGAGAAAGCAGTTTTGAAGGAATTACACAGAAATGCAGCATTTATTTTTACAAATTCCAGATGGAATTTATCAAAGAGAGAATATGAAGCCCTGAAAGGTTTTAAATCAAATAAACATAACATCATTAATGCTGACAAAGGTGGGCCTATAGTTGTTTGGGACAAAAGGACTAAGGACAACAGGGCAGTCAACATAGTACTCACCTATGAACCTATAAACTGGCATCATTACTGTTTGTAAATCCCACTATTACATTTTAAGACACTGGATAAAAGCTACAATGTTTTGTAGGGAAACAAACTTGCAAGACTAAATCTGTGGTATATTTAAGGCACTCTGCAAAGAAACTGAAAAGGCAGGGTTACAACTTTACTCAGTCAAGTGTTCATCTAATTCATCTGATAAATTTAACAATCAAAATGGATTCCATAGATTGCACTGACATTTCAATAAAAGCCTCACCTGAGGAAAAGGGAAGAGAGTTTACTAACCGCAAGGGTTTCCACTGCATTAGCTGCTAGGTGCCCTGTAATGCACAGGGTGTAACATACAGTGTGCCTTGCAGGTTACTGAGGCAGTACCCAGTACTCCCACATATGGGATACATTCAAATTTTAGCAATGGTTTGTGCAGGGTGATATTATCCAGGGGTATGTTATTGATTATGCTGGATATGCCCTGGAGCCATGGTTGAGGACACCTATCAGAAATCCGCAGACCATAGTAACTACAACTATACCGTGTCACAAACCCAGGTCATCATCAAGCATGTGTTTGCCTTAATTAGAAGGCCCACTTCTTTGTCCTAGATGTATCTGGGGAGCCCTGCAATATGGTCCTGGCACATGTATTAAGATAGTTTTAGTCTGTACTATGTTACTGATGAGGAGCTAGTTGCAGGGGATGACTATGCCAGATGAAGATGAGTGCAGTGTACTGTGGCAGAGGCTATGAGATAGTGGATGGTTCATAACTATGTCCCAGATTAAAGCAGCATACAGTAACATAAAATGTTATGCATGCAAACCTTCACTCAGGCTGTGCTCTTCCATCCACAGACTGGCCACATTGTGCATCAGACATAGGCTACCCAAATAACAGCGTATAGAGGGCAGGGCACAGTTATCATCATTTGCACAGGTGGGGAGGTCAACAGTGTTGTGTGTTGGTGTGACTTAAAAAAGATGGTTAAAGGAGTCAGCTATGGGAGTGGGTGACTGGAGTGCACTGGGTAGTGAAGGGGTACTGTCACCATTAGTGTGTGTGTGTGTGTGTGTGTGTGTGTGTGTGTGTGTGTGTGTGTGTGTGTGTGTGTGTGTGTGTGTGATTGCGTGTGTGTCCTGGGATAGAGCCTCAGCAGATATTGCAGCACTATGGTGAGATCTTACAGAAAGGTCCAAGGCAGCCACAGAAGATGTTTATTGAGACTGTGCTTGCCCCCTTCTATGGGCGTACCCTCTTCTGTGAGGGTCACAGGCACTACTCACACATTGTCTGGAAGGAGTGCTGGATGAACATGAGTGATGGCCCGTACTATACATTGCTGAGTTATGATCTCCATGACATTCTGGATATCCATGTCTTACACTACTCCCCTTCCACACTAGATAGTGGACTGGAAGTGGTGACATTATGTGTGTCTAAATATGGCTTCACCTTCAGACTCAGCCATCACCACTGGAGACAGAGGTGGAGTGGCCATGGGAAGTGTCTCTGTCATGATCACTGTGTGAACAGTGAGATCTGGGTCATGCAAGCCACCTAAAAGATGTCCATGTTGTCATACATGTAGGACATGCACTACTGCAAGTCATCATGCACACCCTCTAAAGCAACTAACATCTCATAGGATCATAGGAAGTTACTAGGCTATTGGCCCTAAGGCCCTTATAAGCCTAGCCAAGAGTTTAGCCCATGTATAGACAAGTTAGCACCCAATGCCCCTGTTCAGCAGGGACATGGGTGGAATCCCAGGGTTGTATTTTCTATTTCTCATCCAGTTATCCAGGTTGCACTTAAAAAGGGATAAAGAGGTACTTGCTTCATGTGAAGAGAGAATCTATTCCAGAGATGGGGGAGTGTCTGGGACACAAATTTGTCCTGCCAACAAGTCCTATTAATGTCACAGACCAGGTTGAGGCCACGTGTGTGGGTTATTTAAGTGGAGCTTGATTTGTGGATATGCAGCAGTCCCATCAAGGCGGGGTCCGAGATCACTTTGTATGCCAGACAGAGGTCACCTCTGAGGAGTCTTTATGAATCAGAGTAGAGTGATAGGTCTTTTAGCCTATCTGTGTATGGTAGCATTTTGAGGCCCTGGATTCTCCTGGTGAGGGACCTCTTTGGTCTCCCCAAGCTGCTGCATGTGCTTTGCGAGGTACATACCGAATGGGGTGTTGTACTCAATAATGGGCCTTATAAGGGAAGAATACAGGGATGTTATAACCTCCTTATCCCTGGATGAGATACCCTTACTTATGAGGTGGGCCATGTAGAAAGCTTTCCGTACAGTGGAAGCAACATGATGGTCAAAAGTTAGGTTGCTATCAATCTGGGTGCCCAAATCCCTCACGATTGACTGCGTGCTTAGGATATTGTTAATAATGTGATAATTTGTGGGAACATCACTCTCCCCAAAAGGGATAATGATGCATTTTTTTGTATTTAGCTTGAAGCCATGTTTCTAGCACCAGTCATTTGTTTGGGTGAAACCCTCTTGGAGGATGTCCACATCACTAGGGGAATTGATGACAGTGCCCAGCCTGCAGACATCTGCAGACTTGGTCAGCCATAGCCCACTGGTTTTGGTATGCACCTCAGAAAAGTATATCCTGAATAACAGAGCCCCTAAGACCGAACCCTGGGGTATATCACTCTATATGAGTCTACTGCTTGAGGTGGCTTCCCCTATTTTGACTAGATAGGTTCTATCAGTGAGTATGTTAGCTACCCATCTGGTAACATACAGATTGATGCCTAGTTGAGAGAGTTTATCTATTATGCCCTAGTGGGGAATAGTGTCGAAGACTTTGGCCAGATCAAGGTAGGCAGTGTGCAGTGCCACCCCCTCATCCATGGCTTTGGTGACTGTCTCATAAAAGTCAACCAAATTTAACAGACATGATATCCCCTTGATGAAGCCAAACTATGTGGGATTGAGTGTTTGGAGGTTGTCAATGTCCTTGTTAATGAGGTCCATGATAACCCATTCCATGACCTTGCAGATCAGGCTAGTTAGGCTGATGGGTCTATAATTTCCCAGGTCGGTGGATGCTCCACCTTTGTGTAAGGGATGACAGTGACTGTCCTCCACTCAGCTGGGACAAAGCTGGTACTTAGGCTTTGATTGAATAGGGTGCCTAATTATGCTGCAAGTTCCTGCCTGAGTTCATGTAGGATGCAGCCTGAGATGTTATCGGATCCCATGAAGGCTGTATTTTTTTGCCTTTGAGGGAGCAGTGATGACCTAATCCCTAAATATAAGGGGAAGGGGACAGGTACTGGGAATGTCCTGATTTACTGATGGGGGGGACAGAAGCGTGACATTTTCACTGAATCTGTCAGCCAGCAAGTTTGCTATATCTATGGCATTTGTGTATGTGGTGTTCTTGACCACCAGTTCTGAACACATTTGTGTGCTACCTTTGAGATTATGGATATATGTGAAGAAGGCCTTATGATTGTCTCTAGTAGATGTGGTCAATTTGGACTCAAAGTTTGCTCTGGAGTATTTCACTAGTGCTCTTATTTGCTTGTTCAGGCTAAGGAGAGATTGTTTTCATTTGGGCACCTGCTCCTTCTTGATCCTGGACAGCAATTTTTTTTCTTTTGTTATAGAGTTTATTTATTCCAGATGTCCACCAAACAGGTTTACATTTCCTTGAGGAGGAGGATTTAGTCCTGTCAGGTATTCCTGATTCCATGTATCTATATAAATATTCTTACAGTAATTTGATATAGTTTTGGATACTGGTGCCAGTTCCTAGAGAGGGGGAGGGGGCTGTGAAATTGTTTATACCATCCCTCAGGAGGCTGTAATCAGATTTGGAGAAGTTTTTTAGTTTGACCCTAGCTAGAGGGGGGTTGGGGGAGATGGTGACTTCCAACGTGACCGCTTTATGGTTGGATCTTACAAGGGAGGATGATACTGCAGGGATGCTGCACTGGTTACTCATGTTGGTTAATACCAAGTCCAAGATATTATCACCTCTTGTGGGAGTATTGACTAGCTGTTTCAGAGCATTTGCATTGACAAAATCGAGGAATCTCTGGGCATTTGTGTTCTGTTATCAGTAGTTCTTCCAGTCTATGTTTGGGTAGTTAAAGTC
Organism: Protopterus annectens; assembly: GCF_019279795.1. Classification (NCBI taxonomy): domain Eukaryota; kingdom Metazoa; phylum Chordata; order Ceratodontiformes; family Protopteridae; genus Protopterus; species Protopterus annectens. The sequence continues at coordinate 1,101,244,313 of NC_056741.1, forward strand.
ACCCAGGATCAGGGTAAAGGGTTGAATCTTGATAGATTCGAAGAGGTCTAGATAGGCAGTTTGGGCATCTTGAGTCAGATTTGGGGGCTGGTAGCTAGCTATGATTTGTATAGGGTCTTGTCAATGGTTAACTGTACCTGAAGTGTCTCCTGTGCATCATACTGTTTGGCCAGCCTGGAGGCATGTATGTCTTCAATATATATTCAAACTCCACCTCCTTTGAATTTACTACCCACAGTATGGGGTCTGAATGTATGATAGGATGCGTAACAAGGTATGGTTGGGGTGCTCTCTGCAGCTTTGAACCAGGTTTCTGTGACTGCGCAGATGTCAGCATTTTCCAGGGTTAAGAATGCTTGCAATGAGTGAAGTTTCATGTTTAGACTCCTAGCGTTTAGCAGCATGACCAACAAGTCTCAGCAAAGACATGGTCACCTTTCCTCGTATAATGGCCTTGTACACTTGCTTGTTGTGGATAATGAGACAGCTAAATCCAGTGTGGGGGGGTACTTATGGAGGATATGACCACCTGCATGATATCCACCTCTGTCTTGCAATTCATCAGTAGAACTTGTCACAATCAAGGGAGACTTCAACACAGGGGCAGACATCCCTTCAAAGGTTGACTTGTATGCACCTTCCTGTCCTTCTGTGTCATCCTGTGTGTCTGGGGTGGGTTCCACAGGCACAGAGGCCATGTCCACTGATTGGGTTGGGACTCCATATTGCACTAACACCATACACCTGGGTCATGCCAAAGTTCAGCTGCCATTACTGCAAGAGTCAGAGTCACCTCTAACATAATGCAGTGGTAAGATCATGGTGGAGGATCCTGGTAAAATGTCACCAATAAAGACACCAAAGGAAAATACCCACAACAAATAAGACCTGTTACCATAGCTTGAATCCCAGTGTATGAATAACTACTACTGTTATGACTTAATAATTGCTAACCTACCTTGTAAAGGTAGTCTTCAAGTCTGAGTCTCTGGTGTTGCTATGAACTAAAGTGATACTGCATTTAATCTGCAATACACAGCACACTTACCCAATATGCAGATATTTGTCCATGGAAAGACATACACATCTGGAGCATATCCAGAGATTCTTGGAGGGCGGTCAAGCTCAACTCTATTATCCAGGACACCTCCATGACCTCTGGATGACTCAAAACCCACATGCAGACAGGCAAGGAGCTTCTCCATTTCTGATAAAGGTGGTTTGGTCAAGTGGTCACCTTTCATTTTTCTCAAATCATGTGCCATGCAGGTGGCAAGAATTTTTACAGTACTAATCATGTCAATGGCCCAGTGTCTGACTTGTTCATAATTTCTGCCCTGGCCACCAGCAGCATTGATATAATTTATCACATCCTGCCAGACAAAGTTGTGAAAGGGCTGATCAAATTTGTCATGATCATTCACCAACAGTGAAGAAGGATGACCTGCAGCAAGATGTCATTCTCTGCATGATGACAGAACTTGCATTTTCTTTGCTTTCCTTTCTTGGCATCCTGTTGTGTAAGGAAAAGAAAAATATATATGAAAATAGGCACATCAGTAGCTATTATACAGCTGCCCTGATACACTCTATTGGTTCCCTGTTCGCTGCAGGGAGGTATCAGTAATATATCCCGGGGTGCCTTTGCTAATGTATGCCGCATACCCATATATGTGTTTGTTTAAATATTGTAATCTTTTCCCAAATATAAAATAGTGGCTTGAAGACTTCCAGTAATGATGCAAATCAGTTAAATCATTTTCCCAGTGGCTCTTCTCACTTACTAATGTTAAAAGTGTTGCTACCAGTTAACCACAGTCCAGGTTCACCTACAGACATTATTTGAAATAAGGGTTCTGCAGACTGTTGAATGAAGGAGATTAGAAAAAAGTTAAAACCAAGAAAGACTAGGACAAGAAATCCTCATGAGGGATATTTTCTTGCAAATCAGAAGTGTAACCCTACAGTTGGAAGCTTATATTAAAGAAAAGGGCAAGTCCATTTCAGAAATGGCAGAAGTTATAAATCATCACTCTGATATGTTCTAAATAACAATACAGGACAAGGAATTCCTTAAGACAAAACTGGCCATTGCTGAGGCTAGGATGGACCTTATGGATAATAGTATAGTAGATCACGAGGACAGCGCAAGAAGGAAAATATAAGGATAGAAGGTATAAATGAGAATCAGGAAGGGAAGGACTGCAAAACATTTCTAAAATGGTTGGAGGACGGTACTGAGATGCTCAAAAAAGAAATTCAAATTAAAAGAGTCTGTTTGTGATTTATTTATTTATTTCAGCTATGACTTAGATTCATAAGAGCAATAGAGAACAACAGATTACAAGCAGATAGTACAATTTCATACAGTTTAGCATTTAGCTAATCCAAACAGAAGTTCACAACAAAACCTATGTCCAATATTTATGCAATTTCAGTTCTATTAAATGAACTGCCTACCATCTTTCAGTGACCACTGTCGTATCATTTTTCATATCCATTAGCCATATGTAAATATGCCCCCAAAGCACATATCTTTCTGGAATATATCACATCCTAACATTAACAAACTTAAATTATGTCTCCCCACAATGTACTTGTCACCAGTTCTGAATTCAACCTACCCTAGCACTGCTGCTGAATTACTTACCTTTGTATAGGCTAACCTGCAAGATTCCTGCTTCACAGTAAGCCAAAACCTGTACAAACCAAAAACTAATGATTGGTTAACGTAGAAGCTAAACGTTCTTCTACAACTCACAGACAAGGTATGGGAATCTTGAAAAGCCTTTCTCACTACCATAAACAGACAATGCTACACCCAGCTATGCAATCTTGACAAGCTATCAATACACCATCATAAAAGTCAGCTAATGAACTCATACCAAACCTCACCAATAAAATCACTCAAAAACATCCGGAAAGAGGTCAACCATATTACAGGTTAGAATAACCTTCCCTCCATGAATTCCACATTCTCTCAACTTACTGCTTCTGATTCCTTTATCATTTTGGCAACCTTTCCATCCCTTACTCTAGCCAATTCCAAAATGCCTCTACCACCCTCACCTCCCTTCTATACATCCTCTCCTTCTACTTCAAACCTATCACAGGACATCCACACACTGTTCAAACAGATTAAACTTGACAGTCCCATGGTACAGACAACCTTCACCTATGGTTTATTTATCACTGCAGAGACAACATCATAACCCCTTAAAACACATCTAATAATTATCTATTTCACTTAATATTATGCCTAATATCTGGAAAAATACTATTGTAAAAGCTCTTGCTAAGAAACCCAGTTACCCAACCCATCAGACATCCAGCTCATTTCTCTTCTCCTTACCCTAGGAAAAATTCTGGAAAAAATTACTTTACTTGCAACTCACTCAATTAATCAACCAATATCCCCATTCTCTCTCAAAAGCAGCATGGCTTTTGGTCTGGTTTCAGTGCATCCACATCCATTTGAACACTTACTAACAACATTCTTCTTGGACTGGCCAAAGACCCAATTACTGGATCCTTTTTTATTGACTTTACCAAAGCCTTTGATCTTGTTGATCACTCAGTTCTTTTAGACCATCTCACTGAAATTGGCATTAGCAATGCTACACTGCCCAGGTAGAGAAATGACCTTTCTAATCACTACTTCTCAGTAAATTTCAACTCATCAACCTCTCTCATCAGGTCCTCTGCAGAACGATGACCCACATGGATCTATTCTGGCACCTTTCCTCTTTTCTATCTACATTAACAAGCTCTGTTTTCACTTACCTCATCTTCCTCACCTGCTTTATACTGAGGACATGGTCCTATTTCACTCCAAGCATTCTCTCTCTACTCTTGAACACAAACTTTAGATTGATTTCTATGTCCTGATTCAAATGGATCAATGATAAAAAAATATTGCCTAGTTCATCTAAAACAAAAACAATGCTTTTTGGTACGAGGCAAAAGCTCACGACTATCTGCAGACCTTTACACATCCTCAATCATTTGAATAACCCTATTGAAAATATCACTTCATTTAAATACCTAGGAAGTTAGTCAGACCCCTTCCTAAATTTCCATCTCCACCTGGACCACACACACACAAATAAATCAACTATCTCCTATTCTGGAGCTAATAGGATCTCCACCTCTCTTTCCAGACCTTGTAGGACTATCATAGGTAAAGACATCTTATTGGTTCAGCTGGAATATGGTCTTCCTCTGATTGCTGCAGCCTCTAAAAAACAGTATCCACCATTACAGCAATCTCAAATGCTATTTGTAGATTCAGCACTTTCTCACCAAGAAATGAATGCCACTGCAAATCCATTGAAAAAACTAAGTGGCTACCTGTTAAACAATGTGCTGACTTTTTACTTGCCTCTTAGCTGTATAATCTTATCAAGAATGAGACCTTTCCAGGAGCTTTCAAGATGGCCACAAAATGAGTAACAGCTTAATCCCAACTCCCAATGTGAAAACAGAAACTCAGAAAAGAGAGCCAGTGAATTTGTCTTTTTGGGTAAATTTCAGTAACTGGCTAGTAAGTGCATTGACTGGATGCCATCAAAAAAAAAAAATCAGAGAACTTGAAAGAAAATCAAGCACAAGTGAGGAAAAACACTGACCAGGAAGAATTCTTCAGCTGTTCATCAAAAAGCACTGCAAGCTCCAGCTTTGGTACAAGACATGACTTCCAGTAATCTAGAGGAAAAATAAGTCAAATGTACTCATAGCTGATTAAAATAATCAAAACACTGATGGAGTATATCAATTCAAATGACAAAAGGCTGGAAACAATGGGAGAAGCTTTAAACACATATTCAGATAAGGTGATAAAACTGCAGAAATCAAACTTTAAAATTAAGAAAAGGCTGGCTGAATGTGAGACTGCTCAATAAGAGATATTTCAAAAACTAATTGAGGACAGATCACATAGGGAAAACCTGAGATTTTCTGCTGTACCAGAGAAGCTGGAAGGAGCAGACTGTATTAATTTTATGAATGCACAAATAAGCAATTTAACTGATATTCTACATCAGGAGTTGTTAATTGAAAGGGCACATTGTGTGTACACTCCAAACCTGGCCATGAGAAATCAACCTAGACCTTTAATATTAAAGATGCAGTCCTTCCAGCAGAAGGAGCTGATGCTGACAAAACTGTGGCAGAAAGACAAAGTACTAGGAGTGGGAGACAGTAGGGTGTTTGTGGAAAATGATTACTCACTGTACACCAGGCAGAAGAAGAGTAAATATATTCCACTAATCAGGGAATGTCAAGAAGCAGGCATGAGATTCAAACTGCTATACCCAGCTATCTTCAGAATATTCTTTCCTGGAGGGATACAATCATTTTTTGATGCAGAACATGTTAAGGAGGAGTTACACAAGTTTGTGTAACAAAAAGTGAGCTATCAAGCTAGTGAGGAGATTCTGATTTTTTGTTGTTCTGGCAATAAAGGCCAAAGAGACACTGTGCCAGTGAAACCTTTTCCAATGTTTCAATGAAAAATGCTTCAGAGAAGGAAAAAAGCATGGGAGTTGACTAGAAGAACCGAGACTACACTGGAAATGAAACAGAGACTGGATTTGGGAGATAGATAAACAGAAATAAAACCAACAACTTGGAAACTGACAAGTAAATGTGGGATTACAAAGTATTAATTATATTTGTTAAATATGACAGATCAAGAAAACCTGGAAGTATTGGATTTTGATTTTGTTAAACTTGTAGGAGACTCTAAATGCCCTACTTCATGTCATTAATGTTTAAAAGAACACTTAGGAGATGGGAAGAGGAGGGAGAGAGCTAACTATGAGTAAAATACAATTTTGATCTTAACAGTAGTGTCTTTATAATGGATGATGTAATATGTATGCTGTAAAGTAAAGTTTTCTCATTTATTTTCAAGTGTAATGGGGATGCCAAAGGAAATATATGCCTCTGTTTTTCCTTCTTTTCTATTTCCCCTTGTTCAGTTTTAAGAAATGTAGGCAAAAGAGCATGATGCAAGAACAATTGATGTGATTTTTCTCATTCTTGCATGAGAAATGACTGGATTAAGGCTCTTGGTTTGATCTAGTAACAAGTTTTAAGATAAAGCAAATAAATATAAAGAACATTGAATATAATCAAGTTTTTCTATAGCAAATAAATAAATGCTTGTAGAAGCAACTCTATATCTGGTTCTTATGTCTCCATGGAGATAATCTGATAAAGAGCAATAAAAACAAAATACTTCTTTATTTCAATAGCTAGGAGATAATATTTTCTGAAAGCATTCAAGTGTTTTCTCAATCTGGGAAAGCAATGAAGATTAGACAAAACAAGACAGTACTTAGCAGAACCACAGGCTGTACCATGCTTCTTAGCATGGATAATCTTCCTTTTAAGTAAACCTAACTCTGTGAGTGTAGCTGTCTGTCTGGGACAGCTGTTACTGTTATACGGGTACAACTTCAACATTTGAAGAACTACAAGTTTTGTGTGTTAGTATTAAGTTAATAGGTTTTAGGGGTGTATTGGGGGTGTATTTGTTTTTTTTTTGTTTGGGGGCTTTCAATACTGTATAAAATATCAACTTGTCAATCATTAGTGTATACTTGTAACACAAAAGTTAAAACTAAATACTTAACAAAAAAGCTGTTACACATAAAAGATGGGAATAATAATATAGTAAGCATCATTATGTTAAAAAGTTATCTCTAAATATTAATGGTCTCACAGATATACCCAAAAAACAGAACAGTAGTGAACCATTTTAAAAATGTAGAGTGCAAATAGCTATGCTGCAGGAGACACATTTAGAAAGAACTGAACATGTGAGTTTGATAAAGAAAGGATTTCAGGATAGTTATTCAGTGGAGTATCTGGGACAAAGGAAAAGAGAAGTACTTATATTAATTGGAAGAGGGGCTCCAATAGTGATAAAAGAAGATAACAGCAATAATAATGTTAGATTTGTAGTATTAAAGGGCTACTGGCAAAGGAGGAGGATTAAACTGGCATGCATTTACATTCCACCTAAAACTGCTATAATGGATCTTAAGAAAATTCTGGGAGAAATAATCAGCTTTCAGTAATGAATATTACTTATAGGTATGGTCTGGAATTTGATTTGCAGCAGTGAAGATGTGTCTGGATGGCCCAAAAGGGAAATATAACAAAAAGAGGGTAGATTTTTTAAGAAATTTATGAAAATATTTGGCATGGAAAATGTGAATTCAGTAGCAGGAGTTCAGAATGAATTTACATATTATTCCCCAAAATACAAAAACTGGGCTAGGCTAGACAGAACTTACATTTCACAGGAGCACATGCATTTAATTGAAGGTTTTGATATGCATCCAATAGGTATTTCAGATAATGTGCCAATAATAACTAAATTAAAATGCAAGGTAATGAAATTAAAATGAGACCCTGACACTTTCCCACCCAACTGTTGAAAACAGAGGACTATAAGAAATGGGTTGTGAAAAACTATTTGAGAGTTATTAGAGAAGATAAAAAATTCTTCTGAATATGTAGCCAGGGAGTGGGATAAAATTAAAGTTGTTGTTTGTCTTTTCAGCTTTTCCCGGTTAGAGGTCGCCACAGCGGAAGTCTGGTCCGCTAATGATTGGCAGTAGATTTTTATGGTGCAGAGTTGCCAGCCTGATGCCCAACCTTCAGTGAAGGCACACCCATTCACGCATGTCTTTCGGAAACCACTCGACTGCGGGGAGGACATGCAGACTCCACACAGAAGGCACTCCAGCCGAGAATCAAACAGGAGAACCTCTTGCTGTGAGGCAATAATGCTACTGCTGTACCACCGCGGCTGGGATAAAATTAAAGTAGCATTTAAAAATAGGGTGGAAATAAAAGAAGGAGAGATATGTTTAAGAGATAACAAAAATTACTTAAAGGGACTGACAAAGTTTGCAGAACAGGGGGAATCTCACAGAATAAGAAGAGGAGCAATTGCAGAATGGTAAACAGAAAATAAGAGATTACCTCGATAATATGCATGAGTTTAGAAAGATTTCTGTTAAGCAACTGTTTTTTGTTAATAACTCTAGAGCACAAAAACTTTTAACACAATGACTCAGACAACAGAAAGTAGAAAGGGATGTTGCCAAGCTTAGGGAGCCTATAACAAGGAAGGTAACAACAGATCCTGTAGCGGTATTACAAATATTTCGGAAATTCAATGAAAGTCTGCATAAAGCAGAAAAATATGGACATGAAGAAAAGGTATAAATGGAAATGCTTATGGAAAAATTAAACAGGCCAAATATTAGAGGTAGATGAGGCTCAGTTATTAACAGCTAGGATAGGAGGAGATGAGAAAAAAATGGTGATGTATAACCAATCTACGGGAAAGTCCCCAAGAATAGATGGCATTCCTGTGAAAGTTTGGAAGCTAGGAGGGGAAAAAACTGATAAAAATCTGGAAGTTTTTTTTAACAGTATTTTAAGAGGAGAGAAGTACCAACATCCTAGAAGAAAAACAGTGGTAGCTGTAATACCTAAAGGGGGGAAAGCTCCGTCAGATCCAGCTTCATACAGACCCATTTGAGTACTAAACCATGATTATAAAGTGTTTACATCTACAATGGCTAAACAAAAGGCAAACGTGATGCCAAAATTTATATATATGGATCAATGTGGTTTTGTTGAGGGGAGGCAAACATTTGACAACATTAATGGAACACTGATGATCCAGAGGGAAGCAGAATGTAAGAAAATACCACTGTTGTTTGTGGGTCGTGATGCAGTGAAAGCATATGACAGACAAATCTGGGAGTTTATGAACAGGGCAATGGAATCATTTGCATTTCCTGATACAGTTATAAGGTTGATTAGTAGGGTATATGAGAGATCAGAGGTGAAACCTAAAGTGGCTGGGGTCCTCTCTGATAATTTCTGCTTGAACAGAGGAACCAGGCAGGGGTGTCCTCTTTCCCTTTTGTTATCTGCATTATATTTAAACCACTGGCAAAGAAAATAAGGGACTCAGAAATTCAAGGATATAATCGCTATGGTAGTCAAGAAAAGCTGACTGTATCTGCAGATATTATTTCATACCAACAAAACCAGAAAAGGACATTACAGTGTTGTGGAACATTTTCAGACAGTTTCATGTCTTTTCAGGATACAAAATTAATGAAGCTAAAACAAAGGCAATAGTGGTAAATTATGTACACACACAAAAAATCATATTTATGGGGAAATTATAAAATTAAGTATTTAGGAGTATGGGTTAAAATTATTCTGGTATGGCAGCTAAGTATATGTGGGATGAGATTAAACAAAAGATAATACAAAAACTGAGAAAATCGAAGCTCTGTTATATAGACATGGATAGTAAGATGCAAGCAGTTAAAATGCTTTTAGTCCCTTTAGTCTTATACACAGGTCAGGCATATTTTTATCAACCAGAGGAGAAGTTGTGGATAGCAATTAATAAAGAGCTGCAGGATTTTTAAGGGAGGGGAAGACGGCAAGAGTCAAGTGGGATAAGTTGATTCTTCCAGTAGAACAAGGCGGATTGAGATTAACCGATTTGAAGGGGTATTTCAGAGCAACACAGTTAAAGCTCCTATACATAGCACAAGTAGAAAACTATAATTCAAAGTGTAAAGGGATGATGATGAAACAGGGGGGAACCTCAAAGGAACAAGGAGAGATTGGGATTTTGAATGCAGACCTTTAAAGAGCATAACAATAGTCATACAGAATATTATAGTCATAAAGTACAGAAAGTATTCTAAGAACTAAGCCAACACGGGAATGGAGAAATGGGATTCTACCAATAGGGATGACTGCAATTAGGGATACAGACAATAGGTAAGAAGGGGATGGAATTTATTAGAAAAACTGGAAAAGAAACCAAGGAATTGAGAGCAAATAATTAGAGAGGAAAATGTAATAGAATGAGAAGACACCAATAATCTATTTAGATTGCAGGCTAGAGATTGCCTTCCCTACCAAGGACTGATATCAGAGTATAGGCAAAGAGAAATAAATAGGGGAGTCCTAAATGAAAGACCAGCACTGGTAGAGTTTTTAGTAGAATCTAGAACAGAAACTGCCATTAAAAAATAATAACTAGTGGAGGATATAAAATATTGCATAACTATAAGAATCAATCAGATGATGTTAGAAAGGATTGGGAAGAGAGATTGGATAAGCAATTCACAAAGAAGCAAAGGGAGGATATATCTATGTCTCTCAAATATGCAACAAAATCTAAAAAATTTAGGATTTTTGCTTGGAATTGTTTACATAGATATTTTAAACTCCAAGGAGACTCCAAATAATTTTACCTCAGGTAGACAGCAAATGTTGGAGGTGTGATGGGGAAGAAAGGCATAATTGGGAACATATTTTCTGGGAGTGTAATGAGTTGGCAGACTTTAAAGATTCCCTGCAGAATATTCTGTCAGAGATGCTGTGTGAGCAAATTTGTGTAACTAGGGAAATTATTTTTCTGAGCTATGATACAGAATCAGAATTGCCCAGACGTAGTAAGGCCTTGCTGAATCTAATTATGGTGGCTGCCAAAAAAACAATTACTAGAAAATGGAAATCAAAGTCTGAACCAGCTGTACTCGAAGTAGTGAATATAGTAACAGAGATAAAAACAACTGGGACAGGGATCTTTAGAAAAGGGTAGGAGCAAATTATATAGGAAAAATTAGAATTATGCGGACAATAAATACATGGGAGGAATGAGGATTAAAATAAAGCAGGACTTGAATGAGCTATGTAATGTTTGGCTGATAATAACTGGATAGATTATAAGTGATGTATGCTTGTAATTCAAATTATGTCAATATGGTTTGCACTTTATAATGTTTGCAACTAAAATTATATAAATATGGTTTGTTTTCATTTATATAACTGCATGACTGCATATGTCATACCTAACAATTTAATAAAGATGTTTCTTGTTTAAAAAATGGGTAACTGGGGAGATTAAGGAAATTCTGTAGTAGGAAGGTGATTGGACCACTGAAAAGTGTATTGAGAAAAAGGGAATACTCAGGTGGACTATTCAAGAAGAAGTTTACAAAAATATTAGGTTGATAAACATTTAGAGGTAGATGGAGATGAGGAAGTTAAGGTCTTTCCAATTGTGATGAGATGCCTTAACACTATAAGAAGAGCTGAAGTTATAAGAGTCAAAGGAACAAATTCAGGAGAAACAAAACAGTAGGATACTGCCCAGAAAAATACACCATATGAAATAAATCGTGTTAATAGTTCAGGTGCATTGAAGGCTTGGCATTGTGACTGCAGCAGCAGAAGATTGAGAGAGTGGTACTTGACGTTGGGAAGGGCCAGTCAGGAAGTTGTGTAGGAGCATTCAGTTATACTAGAAATCTTATGCAATATTTTGAGAGGCTCTGTAAGGGAAAAGTAAAGAGGGGGATGACTGAATCAAAGGGAATAAGTAAATCAGCGGCGGCTCTCCTCCCTGAATTGTCAGATCAAGAAATAGAGTGACTTTAAAACGACATAATTCTGGATGAAGTTAAGGAAGCAACCAAGAGTCTAAGACTGGAAAGTCCTCATGGTTGGATAGTGTCCTAGGTGAGATCTGGAAACTAGTGGTGGGCCAAAAGCTGTTATTTGGTGCCAGTTATTTAACCATATAAAAATACAAGTTTTCCCAGCTAAATGGAAATAAACTGTAGTCACTATAATCCTAAAAGAAGGTAAAAACTCTTTAGAAGTAGCTTTATATTGCCCCATATCAGTTTTAAACCATGATTATAAACTTCTCATGACTGTTCTGGCAAAGCAGTAAGCCCCTGTAGGTACATAAGGATCAGTGTGGATTTGCAGAAGCCAGCAGAACATGTGACAACATACTTAAGATATTAATGTTCATATGAGATGCAAATAAGGAAGCTTAGGAATTAGCAGTGGTTTTGTTGAATGCCAAAAAGGCATTCAGTGGAGTAGAATGGGATTATTTATTTCAGGCCTTGCACAGAAAGCAAAAGCCTGCTATGGGAACTGCTTGATAAAATGGGAAGGGAACTTATGTCTGTTTTGATTAAACATAATGACATGAACATAAAAGGTTTGGAACGAGGCAAAAAGCTTTTGGGTGATGAGATGTTTCAGATATTACTTTTCCAGTTTATAAATCTGATTTATTGAACATTTTTCTTAATGACAGAACGTTTAGATGCCACATAAGTAAAAAAAAGTTTATAAGGGACATTAAAGCATATACCGAAAGCATTATATATGCCATTCTTAATGGGACCAATCATAAAACTTTTGGTATTACTTCATCCAATCAGATATCTTCAAGGTTCTCCTTCTTGTGTTTACAGTCCTCCACCCTATTTAATTACATCATCAGCTGTATCTATGCCAAGGAGGTCCAGTTGTATTGCAAAGCAGAAAAGCAAAATCTTTCAGTCAGGTTCCCAGATTATTGAGCATAAATTGTGTATTGGCAGTTTATGGAATATTGAAGAGATAGAAGAACAGCCGTGTACATATAGTGAAAGTGGTTCATGATGGGTTACAGGCATCCTAGAAATTGCAAGATCCACAGATTTTCTTTAGTAAAGGAACCCCCATCATTGTAAAAAAGAGCAACTACTATAACAACAGCAACAACAAGAGAAGATAATTTTTTTGAAGTAAACTGTGGCAGATGCCAGAAATGCTCCAGTCAAGCCCAAATGAGGTATAGTGGTGATTTTTATTTTCAGTGTTGGTGGTTATAAGGTAATAAACCTGAGTTCTGTGTTTTTTTAATGACACTGAGTTAAACATTCTTCTTAGAGACTTTTCTTCGGTGCCGATCAGCTGATATTACCTGACTATAATTGACTTAAAGTTACACATTTGTAAATTGAATTTAAATTATATGTTGTACAATGTGGGACTGAATTGGAACACAGTATTGAGAAAGCTGAATATGTTTAATCCTTCTTTTGTCCTCCTTTTAATGTTTTGAAAGAAATTGTGAGATAGATATTCAGCCATTATTATCTAGACCTCCAATGAATAGACTTTATAATTTAAATAAAACAGAGCAGAGAATACTATATTTGTTACACAGTAAGTATATTTTTAGATACATTAAAGCAGTGTGGTAATAATGGATACTGCCACTCACAATGGTAAAAGTGTTAGCCATGTTAAGTGATAAAATGATATGTACATTTATATTAAAAATACTAGGGATGCAATGATGACTTACAAAGGAATTGATTTCAAACTTGTGGACTTGTTATTAATGGGTCCATTGATATTGATTTATAGAATTTTTTATATGTTTCAATTACTAAGGCACTAAATTTTTTGGTATTTCTAAAGTTCTTAAAAATGCCACAGATCCACATTATCATATCATCAGGAAGAGCTGAGGCAGAGAACATCTCATTGTACTTGGGCAGTCTACTAAAGTCACACAAGGCAATTATTCTTTTGTTAAAGACTCCTAGAATTTCTTAGGAAAATGAAAGAGCATTAATATGGCAAATATTGAATACAACATTGTTTTCTACAAAGTAGATGCACAACCATTGTATATTGTAACCCCACATGATTATTGAGTGGATAATTTTGTGTCTGGGACCACTGATTTTAACATTGCTGATATTGTGTCGCGCTGCTCCTTGCTAGAATTAGTTTTGTATAATATGTTTTTTTATTTTTAATGCAGATATTTTCCAGCAAGTGAATGATATAGATATGGCTGCAATACTAATACAGTTCTTGATAAGTGGAAAATGACATTTTTTATTTACTTCTGCTTTTTTTATAAAAAGGTGGTGTTCCATGCTTATTTTATTGATGAGCTGCTGTTTATGGTAGCTAAAGACATTCTGGCTATTAATGCTTTCATGCATGAGATGAATAACAGTTGTCACTTTTTGCATGTTACCTTCACAGTTGACTCTGTTAATTTTTTTTTTTTGGTTTGACTATTTAATTTGATGGCGAAATTAAAGGAGAACCACACCCAAAGACTTAAAAAACATGTTTATTTCATCATGGTTTGGCGTTTCCTACATTTTAACACCACTCTGGGACTATTTACAGGTTTTTAGATATTTTTATACATAATTTCTGACTGGCCGCATTGGATCTGGCATCTTGAAGTAATTCTGATTGTTTAGTCTGCCTCTAGGTATCTCAGAATTCATTGTTTGTCTCTAAATAATTGCATCATATCTGCCAATTTTCCCTATAGCTCCTGTCACTGCACTGATTTTACAGGCATTCACTGCTGTGTTGTAGTCACCTAGTTTTGGTTAACATTTTTTCCTTTTTCAGTGACTACTTCAAACATAAGCAGTGCAAATGCCACAGAACAGAATTGAAAAGTGCATTTTATTGCTGCTTCCTCTTAGAAATGCTAACTTGATTTCTTTTGTGACACCTGGATTGTAGTTCTTCAAGCTAAATCCCCTCCACCTTCACACCTACCTCCCCTAGCTGTCAAAGTCCTAAGGGTAATTTGACCCATTACCTGCATGTGATTGACAGCTCACAGCAGGTGACCTGACTAATGTACTGTTTTGTCACAGCCTTTCCTTCCTTATAGTGGGGCACTTTTTTGTTGCACTCCTCCTGCTTTCAAATTTAGATCTGAGCTCCATAGCACTGGGAGAAATCACAGCTTTGCAAACCATCAAACTCCCAGTTTCTTTCCTTCCAGTTTGGTTAAATAGCTAACAACTGATAGACTATAAACATGATATATTTCACATACTTGCATGACAGTAGTCGCATGTTTTTTTTAAGTGGGTAATTTAAGATTAAGGTATCACATACTTCATGTAATCTAAACAGACATCTGCTTCCTATGTAAAAAGATGCAATTAATGTGTATGCATGGTCATTGCAAATGTATGTTCTTTGTTCATGCAGCTGTTACTGTAATTTAGATTAGAATAGAGTGGGCTGGGCAAGGCAGCTCTGACATCACTACATGGGAGGTTCACTGCCTGTTCTATAGAGCATCCAAATAAGGCAGTGGTTACATCACTTTGTGGGAGGAAACATCCTGGTAGCTATAGCAAGAGGTCTGGCAGACATGACATCAGCAATTAAGAGCCAGCTAAAGGTTTTTCAACTGGGTTTTCAAACTGAAACTGAAACAGTACAGAAAGGTAGGAAGCCTATGAGGTAAAACAGAAGAATGGATTTCTTTTTAAAGCTGAGGTGATTATTTTTTGAACCAGGATCAAATAACAAGGACTAAAAGAGACAGCAGATTGAGCAATCTGCTTTAATATCCCATTGTTCTCCTTTAAATGTCTTAAGTCTAGTAATTTTAGAAAACCAACTTTTGGTGATCATTATTATACATGATTCTAGTGCCCAATCCCTTTATATTAAATGTAATATACTATATTAAAACTCAAACTATTAAAGTTTCAAGATGAACATTTTCCAATGATATATTACCACAAGAAAACTTTATTTTTATTTTTTTTTTCTTTGAAGGGATACTCTGAAAGGATACTCTGAGAACTTTTGTAATAATTCGGAACTTTTCTCCCCAGGCCTTCACTGAAAATGGGCTTCTACACAGTCAGACTTTCCTGCTAATCAAACATCAATAAATAAATAGATTTATTAATAGTACTTTTGATACTGTGATTAACAAGAGGCATAGTGTGTATAAACCTATTTTGAGTTTGATTGATTCAGATTTTATATCCAATACACCAAAATGTAAATATATTGAGGATGATAAAATGGACTTTATTAATGCTTTTCCTCTAACCTTTAGTGTTAATGCGTGTTCAATTAGAAAGGTGCCTTCTGAAAACTGAAAAGTTTTTATGGGTTGTCCTGATGCCATGGTGAAAGTAGATAATGTTCCTAGGATAATTATTAAAAAAAGATCCCACTTGAAAAGTTTACTTGAATTTCATTGGAAAACCCTTGTGAGAAATGTAAATGGTGTAAGTTCATTAATTTTGGTACTCAGTTTATCTATCACATTCAGATACATAGGGTTAGGAGGGTGGCCTAATGGTTAAGGTGTTTGCCTTACAAACCTACAGTGCAGGGTTTGAGTCTCACAAGGGATAATTGGCTAGGCTTAAAATGGCTTGCAAGGGCAGTTAGCCTAATACTAACTAACCTAACCTAACATCTATTAAAGTTTTTCAAAGATATGATTGTTACAGTGTATATGTTTTGTTGTGCTACCTGCCTTTCTTGCAATGTTTTTTATATTAGGAGAATGAAAATGAATATTTTTGAAAGAATAAGAAAACAAATTAGTAGATAGTGCTATTGATCATGGAAACATACCTCTCAACTGTACAGATTTTTCCAGAATGTACAGATTTTTTACTCATATTTTTAGTCTGTTCCTCATAAAATGTGTGGTTTTCTGGATTTTTGCAGCAAATCAGCAAGGACTGAATTCATTAAACAATGAAAGACATTTGAGTTTCAGACTTCATATCTTTCAAAAAATGCATGGTAACACAAAACCTTTTATTATAGTAACTTTCCAAGTTTATAAGAGCAATATTTAAAATTTGTGCCTATCTTTGGGGCTCTCCCCATCATTTTTGGTTTTGTCTAGATTTTTTCTGCTAAGAGATTGAGATGTATGGACGGAAGGGGGGGGGGGGTTAGAAAATAAATTAGATGTTCTGGAAGTTAATTGGCATGTAAGACTGAATTCAAGCAAAAGTCCAGGTTTCAATGATGGCATTAATATTAAAAGTATTCTCAAATCTAAACCAGGTATT
This sequence comes from Protopterus annectens, assembly GCF_019279795.1. Lineage (NCBI taxonomy): Eukaryota > Metazoa > Chordata > Ceratodontiformes > Protopteridae > Protopterus > Protopterus annectens. The sequence continues at coordinate 1,101,261,055 of NC_056741.1, forward strand.
TGAAACATCTTTTAAAGTAATATTGTTGTTATATTTAGATATTTTATTTGGTATATACATATATCCTTGTTTGTGATTCAGTGTTCATCACGTTTTTTTATCATGTGTTTTTGGCATATATATTTAAAGTGGTTATTTTATTGTTTCTTCAGTTCTGTTGAAGTCTATTTACATAGACAAAGTGCTAAACTGAAGTAATAAATATTTTGAAGCTTTGGAGGATTTTGAGTGGTGTTCTTCATGTTTGATTCTGTGTCCATAGCATGATTTTGTATTTTATATGCAGGTCCAGTTTATTCCTGGCCATAGCTTTCTGATATTTGTTTTTATTTCTGGTCTTGGCCAGATTTGGCTTCCCTCAGTCATTCATTTTGCTAATCAAGACACTTCATTGAAGAGTTGGAAGCAAAGGTTAAAATCATGAGTAGGTTATTAAACCCATTCTAATTAACTAGAGGAACTAAGTAGGGTTGTCTGATTTCCCCAATTCTATTTGCAATGTATCTAGAGCCATTAGAACTGGGCAGTCAGAAATTCATGGGTATCAATGGGGAGAAATGGATTTAAAAATTCCACTTAATGCAGACAATTTAATTCTTATATTAGCGAACCCCAAACATGATGGAGGTGAGTTTTTAATAGTTTTAGAGATTCTGAAAAGCTATCAAAGAGCAAAGTTAACTTTGATAAATCAAAAGCAGGGATCAGCTTGGTTCACCAGGATAAGCTTGCAGAGTAATTTACATTCTTTGAGGTGCAGAATGCACTAAAACATTTAGGTGCATTGTTAAGCTCAACATACAACTTAACTTACACTAGCAGGTGCAGTTGATCCATTGGCATGTTCTGCCACATTTATTATATCAAGGACAATCATGTTCAACATACCCTGATTCAAAGATGCTAGATAGTTGAAATGATTGGAGAAAAGACTTTATATGGCTGGAGAAAAAGATGACAGTAAGTTGGGATATATTCATTTTTCCAAAGCATTGGGGTGGGGGTGGGAAGGCTTGAAAGTGACAACTATTCATTGTATTTGAAAGCAACCCAAGTTGCAATGTGGTCGGGAAGGCTTGAAAGTGACAACTATTCATTGTATTTGAAAGTAACCCAAGTTGCAATGTGGGCTAGATGCCACTCTAATTATTATGAATCTGTATGGAAGGACATGATGCATATGAGGAATGGATGGCTTGATACATTACATCCAATGAAGCTAATTTGGGTAGAAGAGTGCCAATGATTAACCTACCTCTTCTGGACCCAACTACAAGGAGATGGGGAAAATGCTCATACTGGCAAACTAAAAAGCTATAAACAGGATCTTCTCACAATTAGGTTGAGAATAAAAGTGGGACAAGGTCAAACCCAAGTAGGAAACTGGTAGAGATTATGCACACAACCAAGATATTGACAGTAAATATTAACAGATCAGAGTATATTGAGTTGGGAGGAAGCTAGGCTAAAATTTGATGCCTAGAAATTATATGACATCTCGGGTATTAAATTATGAGGTATGACACACCTTACTATATAAAAAAGAGCAAAGGGATTGGTTGGAATTTATTAAATAGTTTGATCCATTTTATTTATTTATTTATTTTTCTTAGGTTGATCCATTTTAGAGAAGTTTGGTTGGAAGAGAGGGGGTAGTGGCACTGGTGCAAAACACTTTGCTGCAAAATCCCTTGATACTACCTCTAATCTGATGAATAATTGGGTTAGGTTTTTAGATGAAGACATAGATGAGATAAAAAAAGAAGTACATCCTTGGCTCCCTAAGCAACTTAAAATATCTTATAGGGTGGGAAAAAGTTTAAAAAAATATGTTAGTTAGAGGAAAGTTTGTTATGCCCCCAGTAGCCTTACATCCTAGTATCGCATATACAGGAACACAAACGTGTGGCAGATGTAAGGCTTGTAAATATGTTGTAAATAATTTTGAATATATGAATGGAAGAAAGTTTCAGGTTAAAGGTAGTTTTAAATGTAATACACAAGGCATTATTTATGCCCTGAAATGTCCCTGTGACAAGATTTATATTGGACAGACCAAGAGAGCATTTAAAGTTAGATTGTTAGAACATATTAGGGACATAAGTAATATGAAGGAATCTAGTTCAGTAGCGATGCATTTTCAAGCTGTACATCAAAGTTCTGTGATGGGTTTACATGGCACAGTGTTAGAAAGAATTGATGAAGTTCCCCTTGATTCATGTTTAAAAAATAAGTTATTGTATAAAGAAGCACTTTATATTTTGAAGTTTGACACTTTAAGCCCGAAGGGTATGAATTCAGAATTTAAGTGGAGAGTTTTATTGTAGTTGGCAGCTTTATTGCTTTAAGGATTTGAAATATTTCTAATTGATGTATTAATTGTTTTATTGGATTATTAGCCATGGTATATATATATATATATATATATATATATATATATATATATATATATATATATATATGTGTGTGTGTGTGTGTGTGTGTGTTTTCTTAGTTTTTATCTTCCTTGAAGGCTTGTAGCTGAGACGTCAGAAGCAAGTGCAATAAAAGATTTGGTGGTCACTGGTTTGTTGTTTTATATCATCTTTTCATTTTCTTTGTGGTTTGTTATTTGTTCATTTATGGCCAGTGATCCCAATTTGGATTTACCTAGATTGTTTTGAAATGGTTTGCCTGATTCGCAACAAAGAATGGGGAGTAATTTCCTTTCACACTGTACTTCAGAAGCAGCTAGTTCTTCACGTGCAGAGACTGTTATGGGATCTGGCAACAATGTACCTGAACCCTCCACTGCCTGGCAAAGATGAGAGGTGCAACATAAAGATCGTTTATTAGATTCCTTCTCTACCGTTGGAAGAAGATGGGCCACTACTATGAGTCCAGAGACCAAGGTATTGTGTGACTCCTTGGAAAAACTGTTATTTAAAGAGACTTCTGTTTTTTTTGAATATCCACAGCCTTTCAAAATACATAGAACTTGATATTACTCCACGTGGCTTAAGAGCATTTAAAGATCCTTCTGCTCCATTCAATTTACAAGCTGAAATAGATTGTAATTTTCATAAATGGTGGGTGCTTGCAGCTCACAAATGCTCTTTAGAATGGATTTCCAAACTGGTAGAGCGTGATAGGGTTAAGCAGGGTGAGCTTCGTAAAGATATTAACTCTGCTTGTAACAAATTGATCACCCAGACTAACCCTCAGTTTCTAGATAAAGTTTTAAGTGATATTAATACCAAATTAATTAGTCATGAGGAGGAAATAATGGAAAGGAAAAAGAAGAAACTGGTGCGGGACACTCGGGATTACGACAATGGTAAACCCTTTCTCTCTAGAACCAATCAGAAAAAGACATTTTGTCATGTGTCCTTTGAACAAGGAAACACACAGACTAAACAGCTTTCTTTTTTGTTGGCTGTGTCCACCAGTAGAATCGGTTTCTTCAGGGGAAGGAGGTAATGTTCCAGTAAATAATGCCACTAATTTTCCATCTCTGCCTAAACCCCAGAACTCGGATGATATGCAACAGACTTTTCAGAATTTCAATAATGGCCAAGGAGGGTTTAATTCAAGAAAGCGGCAACATGAAGGACAGTTTAATGGCAATGGGCAACAGTGCAATAATCAATGTCCTCAGCAGTACCAGTACCCAAAGAAAGGGAAGTGGTAATTGTTTGTCTTATGTAGTTAATTTATCTGGACAGTCGTTGAGTGATGTTGAAATAGCTGTTTTAGAGTTAGGATTGAAATTTATACCCACTCTAATACCACGTTTACATGAAATCAAATGTGATGTTTATAAATTTGTTAGAAAGTTACAGTAAAAATGTTTTTTTTTTATACTAAAGATGAATTTTCTGCTGATTGATTCTATATCTGACAATGAAAGTTTTTATTCATGTACTTCTGATGAATTGATTAATGCATATTATAGGTTTGATACTAGTAATATTAGTTCTAATTATAAATTTACTCCTATTATTAGTAATAAAATTATCAAATCATTTTATCAAATGTTGAATTTTTCTGCTGCTTTAGAAATTGATAGTTTTTTTTTTTTTTTTTTTTAATTAATAATGTTGAATATAACCTTACAAAGGTGGAATGGGCTGCTTTAAAGAATCTAAGGGGAAATAATACTTTGATTTTCAAACCTGCTGACAAGGGTAATAGACTGGTGGTTTTAGATGTATCAAGTTATTTGTAAATGTGTATGAAAGAGTACATATTTCTATATATATGTTAGCTCAAGAACAGTATTTGGAATTAATCAATAAAGGTATAAGCTTAGGGTATTTCTCCAGGGAGGATGCTAAAAAGAAGTTCAGTATAGATCAGGCCTATATGGCCTGTTTCTACTGTTTGCCTAAGATACATAAGAATCTGGAGCATCCCCCTGGGCGCCCTATTGTTTCAGGCAAACAATATTTTTTGTATAATGTGGGCTGTTTATTACATCATTTATTATTGCCAAAAGTTTTGTCTTTACCTGCTTATGTTAAGGATGTGTTTGATTTTTTGGAAACAATCAAAAATGTGCCTTTAAATGAAAATATGTATTTTATTACACTTGATGTCAGCAGCCTCTGTACTAATATTTCACATATATCTGGTATGGAGGCGGTAAAGTTTTTTCTAGGTGAATGCCCCGCTACTGAATTTATTTTAGAATTACTGTATTTTTGTTTATGTAACAATTTCTTTGAATTTAATAATGAGATATTTAAACAACTACTCGGTACAGCTATGGGGCAGCATTTGCCCCCTCATATTCAAACTTGAGTATGGGATTATTTGAGTATGAGTATATATATATAAAGCTGAATTTTACATTAAGTTTGTTAAACATTATGCCCACTTTATAGATGATCTTATTTTTTATGTGAGGGGGAGAAAATGAAGCAGGCAGTTTTGTGGACTCTTTACAAATGAATAGATCTGGACAAAAAATTGATGGTGTACAGCAGGGTAAACAAGTTTCTTTTTTGGATGTAGATCTTGATATTTCCAATTCTAGGGGATCTACATACTTGGGTACACAGAAAGTTTGATGGGGATATTTATTATCTAAAGGCTACTAGCTGTCACCCCCCCCCCACACACACACACACACAATAGATGCTTTGCCTTTTGGGGAGTAAATTCGAATACATAGATTGTGTAATGTTGATTCTGAGTTGAGAGGAAATCTCAAAAACTTGTAACATGTTTTATTGCAGAGGTTATAGTAGTCAATCTATCTCCAAAGCGGCTTCTAAAGTTAAGGATAGATGTAATGTAACATCAGTTAAGCCATTTAAATATGGCAGTAATTCAGTGAATGTTAATATGGATATATATTTTACTACTACCTATAGTCCCTTTAGTGATACTTTGATTAATCTAGTAAAACATTAGTTTAATTTTCTCCATTCTAAAAAAAGAAGTACATCCTTGGTCCCCTAAGCAACTTAAAATATCTTATAGGGTGGGAAGAAGTTTAAAAAATATGTTAGTTAGAGGAAAGTTTGTTATGCCCCCCGTAGCCTTACATCCTAGTATTTCATATACATGAACACAAACGTGTGGCAGGTGTAAGGCTTGTAAATATGTTGTAAATAATTTTGAATATATGAATGGAAGAAAGTTTCAGGTTAAAGGTAGTTTTAAATGTAATACGCAAGGCATTATTTATGCCCTGAAATGTCCCTGTGACAAGATTTATATTGGACATTCTAGAGAGCATTTAAAGTTAGATTGTTAGAACACATTAGGGACATAAGTAATATGAAGGAATCTAGTTCAGTAGCGATGCATTTTCGGGTATATATTATAACATCGAAGTCTAAAAACATCAAATGTTATAATATCGACCCCATTCAATCGAAACACCAGAAAACCAAACAGTCAGAACACACAACTCAAGCACACCGAAATAAATAATCCACACACATACACTTCACAAAACCCTACACTAAACCAGACATACACCACTAGCTACCCACTTACCTTAACCCAACCCTAACCCTAAGGTCCCTAACTATCGCACACTCACCTTACCCGCTCCCTAACCTTAACTCACCTACCCCACCCTAACCCTCACGTCCACAAAATTTCATATTTACCTGACCCTCGCCCTAACCCTAACTCACCTAATCCATGCCCAATCGCACACTCACCTTCATTCGCACACTTACCTTAACCCGGTCCGTAACCTTTGCTCCACAGTTGAGGAAATAGCGAAGCTGCAGAAACGGCCCACTGAATACTTTCCCTAGGAAAGTATTCAGTGTTCTGCAGCTTCGCTATTCCAAGTGTTCGCTCTACTGGGTTCGATATTATAACATTCAAAGTTTTTGAACATCGATGTTATAATATAGACCCGCATTTTCAAGCAGTACATCAAAGTTCTGTGATGGGTTTACATGGCACAGTGTTAGAAAGAATTGATGAAGTTCCCCTTGATTCATGTTTAAAAAATAAGTTATTGTATAAAGAAGCAATTTATATTTTGAAGTTTGACACTTTAAGCCTGAAGGGTAGGAATTCAGAATTTAAGTGGAGAGTTTTATTGTAGTTGGCAGCTTTATTGCTTTTAAGGATTTGAAATATTTCTAATTGATGTATTAATTGTTTTATTGGATTATTAGCCATGGTATATATATATATATATATATATATATATATATATATATATATATATATATATGTGTGTGTGTGTGTGTGTATGTGTGTGTTTTTTTCTTCGTTTTTATCTTCCTTGAAGGCTTGTAGCTGAGACGTCAGAAGTAAGTGCAATAAAAGATTTGGTGGTCACTGGTTTGTTGTTTTATATCATCTTTTCATTTTCTTTGTGGTTTGTTATCTTCTCACAATTAGGTTGAGAATAAAAGTGGGACAAGGTCAAACCCAAGTAGGAAACTGGTAGAGATTATGCACACAACCAAGATATTGGCAGTAAATATTAACAGATCAGAGTATATTGAGTTGGGAGGAAGCTAGGCTAAAGCTTGATGTCTAGAAATTATATGACATCTCGGGTATTAAATTATGAGGTATGACACACCTTACTATATAAAAAAGAGCAAAGGAAGTGGTTGGAATTTATTAAATAGTTGGATCCATTTTATTTATTTATTTTTCTTAGGTTGATCCATTTTAGAGAAGTTTGGTTGGAAGGGAGGGGGTAGTGGCACTGGTGCAAAACACTTCGCTGCAAAATCCCTTGATACTACCTCTAACCTGATGAATAATTGGGTTAGGTTTTTAGATGAAGACATAGATGAGATTAGATAGGAAAATATGTGTTATGCTTAGAAAGGCAGTAAGATGAATGAAATTTAATATTCCACTTGCATGAAAGTTTCTCCATAAGAATTGATAGCATAAGGGTTTAATCATAGAAGGCTACTCTGACTGTATATATACTGATATGATATGACAGAACCTGGTTAAGGACAGATATACTTCAGTGACATTCACATCTGATATTCTATATGTTGTACCCGAGAGTGATAATGGATTGCACAGGTGCTCACATTTGGTATTCTATATGTTGTTCTCAAGAGTGACAGTAGATTGCAAAGGTGCTGATATTTGACATTCTATATAGTGGCGCAGCAGATAGTGTTATCACCTCATGGCAAGTGGTTCCCCAATTCAGTTTTTGGCTGGGTTGCTTTCTGTGTTGAGTCTGCATGTCCTCCCTGTGTTTATGTGGATTTCCTCAGGGTGCTCCGGTTTTCTCCCACATTGCACAGATATGCAGTATGTGGATTGGACACACTAAATTGGCTGTAGGTATGAATGTGCATGTGAGTGTGGTGTGGAAGAATTACCATGGCAGGGCTAGCCACCCAGTGGTGTAAACCTTGGCTCTAGATGATTACCACTGTTGAAGTGACACCCTGACCCCATGTGCAAAAATGGGAAAAGGGGTTGTGGATGTATGGATGGATGGTACTTCAGTGACAATTCAGATATTTCCTCAGTTAGGATGATAAGGTTTGTTTCTGCTGCAGAATGTGTGAAGCAGGCATCAAATACACATATTTGGGATCTACAGGTGTGTTGATGCAGAATACACTCTCATACTCCTTTTTTGGGAAGGATTACATGGCATTCTGTAATCCAGTGACCTTCAAACAGCCAAAGTAGACATAACCAGTACTACAGTCTCCCTTGCACATTTGCTGTCCAGCTGTACTCCATCATGCAGATATAGCCAACAGTAATATGTACATTAAAAGGTCCTTAACCTCCTACACACCTCCAATAAAAAACATGCTAGATACACTAAGAGTATAGCATAGATCTGTTATCAATAGCAGGAGTGGGATTAGCCTGCTCATACACTGCCTGGTATTAGGGGTTAGCCACCTGTATATGGTCTTACACAAGATGATCAGTTGTACAACCGGCACCTGCATAACTGCATTATAATAACTTTAGCCATTGTATTAATTGTATTAATATAATGGCTAAAGTTGACAAGGCAACATATGTTTATAACAATGCATGTTGTCAAATAGTATTGCAATACAGCTTTGCACCCTTCTGTAGCAGGTGCCTCCTTGTTGCTTGAAACACCCAACAGTACTCTGTGTGTATGCAAAACTAACTTATGACATTAAATTACATTTCAACAAGTAAAGTAGAAATGCAGTTGCAAATAATTTATGGGAAGGCAGTGAGTAATGACAACTTTTGAAGTGCACAATTATCTTGTAAAGAAGTAGCCTTCACTAAAGTAACTTGAATTTTACTTTCCACAAGCTGAAAGATTGCCTGCTTGTAATTTTCAGTAGTGAAATTAGGATCACAGTGACTTCTGGGGTTTATATTACATAAAGTTGAGGCTTCTAGTGCAGCAGTTGTGCTAATAAAAAATCATGCCTATGGGCTACGTCATGCTAAGAGGCTCTCTCAATCTTGTGTACTTGTGTGAGCACCAGAGAAGTGCACTGAGCATATGGTGGTGGACCAATGACCCTAATCAGAAAGTGTGTAAAACTATGTCACTATCATATCTGATAGCAGTGCTAAAGAACAAAACAGCTCTCATAGTTAGGCAACACTCATATATTTCATGTCGGCATTCACACCTTAACACGACCCTGCTATGCTAACATTTTGTGCTCTACATAATAGTCATACCATAATAGGTCCCACTACCAAGATACCTTATGCTGTGAGGAATGTGCCAAAAAACAAAAACAAACAGGCATGACCATGACAGGCCTGCCATACCTCTCAGGAATAAAACCTGGGGAATGTCCATGGCTTCCAAGGGTACTGAGGGTGTAGGGGTTCTCCATTGATGCAGCAAGGAAAGCCTCATTTTGCTTTATTTGCTGCATAAGGACCACAGGAAGTACATGACTGGGGACTCTTATGAGAGTCTCCAGTATAAAGTAGATGTCCGGTACAGTCTTGCCAGATCAGTGTTAGATGCCATTGGCATACCCTGTTCTGGTGAACAGTTCTGGCATCACTACAGCAACCTAAGGAGGTGCCATTCTGACCTTCACATCTGGTGGGAAGATCAGAGTAAGAGCAACTAAGATGTATTGTATTTGTCTTATCCATACAGAGCCATATTGTCTGACCTATAGCTGTATTTATTATAAGCATATAACTTTCTTAGCTAGGGAGACTATATTGGAGAACAGCCTTCTGTAGTGGAGTTGAAAGGAGAGGCTTTTTAGGCACAGATGTGTGTATTATTTCTTCTCATTTGGTAATTATAATTGCATTCAGAGTATCTTCGATGTATTGCCTATATGTCAGCAGCAGCATGCAAGAATGTGACCCAGTAAATGTAATACTACTTGGGTTAAGGTGTATTTTATGTAACAGACATTTCCTAGTATTCTGAATATAAGAATACAATCATGCAACTTATCAGTATGTGTCACATTTGTAGTGTTACTGTTGTAGATTTAGACAGCTTTCTGAGAATACCTGTAGTATGATAGAAGTGCACAGCATGATCCTGGTAAAACTGCTGTTTATAAACATAGTATTTGCCTGAAAGTGTCACAGTATATTTACACACACACACACACACACACACTGACACACTGACACACACACACACACACACACACACACACACACACACACACACACACACACACACACACATCAGGAATACTACTTGTGCCCCCTTTTTTGGTTAGTACATTATAGGATAGAGCCACTTACATGCAACATGTAGGCAGTTAGTGGCACTGCACAGATATATAGCTTTGTTGCTTTAGTAGTATGTATCCATTTGATGTTCTGCTTCATATAATAACATATATGTGTCTTCTGTACGTGTTTACTTCTCCCTCTCTCTGTCTCTCCTCCATCCTTTTGTTGCTATCATTTTATTATACTTATTTTCTATTTGTTGTTTTATTTATTACCGTTTATGTCTGCATTTCATACAGCAGGTACCATGGCTATGCCAGTGGTGCAGCCCCAGTCTCCACCCTCCCAGCAGGCCCAGCCATCCCTTGCATGTACCCAACCTATAACTTGGCCTGCATCCCCAGTGAGTGCAGCAGGGGTTGCCAGGAGGCCACCTCTGCCACCCCTGGTGGTAGATCACTGGACAGGAATGCCATTATTCCCTGAATTAAAACTGCTGTGGGTGAGGAGTATATTACATGCAGAAAGTTGGGAGAGGTGGAGGGAGATCTGTTAGACCAGCAGCTGGAAGCCCACATCAGCCTCCTAGAAACTGCCCACTTGTGGCTAAGGAATCCCATCATTGCCTGTCCCTACCATCACCACTACAGGAGAGGTCTAGTGGAGAGAGTGATCAAGGTATTGTCTGAGCTTCTCCTGAGTATCACAGAGATAATGTGATACAGAATTCCACACCCACCCTAATCCCCCATTGGGTGTTCCCCTCCCTTATGTGTCACTGCCCTTAACATGATTCTTTCCAGCTTTTCTTGTCTTCTTACAGTGTAATACCTGGACAATTAAACAAACAATCTTTCTTTCTTTTCTATCACTACACCTACCCTCACATTTAATATACCTCTGACTGCATACTATACAAAACTGCTATCTATTGTAACATGCAATTAGCATCATGGAATTCTTCTACAGGTGATAAGAATAAAAACTGTTTTATTTACAGTTATTTCCTCAGTCCCTTCAATTCCTTGTGGGGGTTATACTTTGCAGTTATCCTACCAGTTTAATACAGTCAACAAAGTTCCAGTCTTTTTCAGCCTCTTCCTGCAGAAACATAGCTCAATTGTTTAAACTACATTTAATGAGTTTGATGTCTTTCAATTCTCCCATTTATTCATTATTTTGACTTTATTGCTGGACTTCTTCCTGATCATCTTCATCTCCTTACACTGGTCTCTGATTCAAATCCAAGGTACTCCTGACTGTTGTCTTCCACTCCTGGGCTTTTTCTATCACTCAAGAATTTTCTTTTCGAAGAATGGAAAAGGTTTTACTGGCAAAGTATCTCTATAGGTTTTGGTATTGTCAGATGATTGAGAAGGAAAGTATCCTGCAGCTTATTGGTTCATTCAGGGCCAGCCTTAGGCCATTTGGGCCAATTTGGCCCATAGGACCCCACTGTCTCAGGGAGCCTTGCAAACTTGGTCAGTCATAGTCCACTGGTTTTGGCCTGCACCTCAGAAAAATATATCCCAAATAACAGAGACCCTAAGACCAAACCCTGGGGTACGCTGCTTGTTACGGGTCTACTGCTTGAGGTGGCTTCCCCTATTTTGACTACGTGGGTTCTATCAGTGAGCCAGTTTGCTACCCATCTGGTAACATATAGATTGATGCCTAGTTGAGAGAGCTTATCTATTATGCCAAATGGGGAAAAGTGTTAAATGCTTTGGCCAGGTCAAGGCAGACGGTGTGCACTGTCTTCCCCTCATCCACGGCTTTGGAGACTGTCTCAAACAAGGTGACCAAATTTAGGAGACATGACCTCCCCTTGATGAAGCCAAACTGCATGGGATCAAGTGTTTGGAAGTTGCCAATGTCCTTATTAATGAGGTCCATGATAATCCATTCCATGGCCTTGCAGATCAGGCTAGTTAGGCTGATGGGTCTATAATTTCCAGAATTGGTGGATGCTCCACCTTTGTGTAAAGGGATGACAGTGGCTGCCCTCCACTCAGCTAGGATGAAGTCAGTACTCAGGCTTTGGTTGAATAGGGTGCCTAAAGGTGCTGCAAGTTCCTGCCTGCGTTCATGTAGGATGCAGCCTAGGACGTTATCAGGTCCCATCGAGGCTGTATGTTTTGCCTTTGAGAGAGCAGGGATGACCTGTTCTCTAGATATAAGGGGAAGGGGGCAGGTACTGGGGATGTTCTGATTTACTGATGGGGGGACAGAGTGGTAACGGTTTCACTGAATCTGTCAGACAACAAGTTTGCTATATCAACGTCATTTGTATATGTGGTGTCCTTGACCACCTGTTCTGAACAGGTCTGTGTGCTTCCTTTGAGGTTACAGACATATGTGAAGAAGGCCTTATGATTGTCTCTAGTAGATGTGGCCAATTTGGGCTCGAAGTTTGCTTTGGAGGATTTCACTAGTGCTCTTATTTGCTTGTTCAGGCTAAGGAGACATTGCTTCCAATTGGGCACCTGCTCCTTCTTGGTCTTGGACAGCAATTTCTTTCCTTTTGTTAAAGAGTTTATTTATTGCAGATGTCCACCAGACAGGTTTACTCTTCCTTGTGGAGGATGATTTGGTCCTGTAGGGTATTCCTGATTCCATGCATCTATATAAATGCTCATATAATATCATACTATCACTAGCTAAACAACACAACCCCCCTCCCCTCCAACCCACACCTTCAACTAGTAATCTCCCCACTGCCTCCTCTTTTTCTTCTGTACTTACCTCCAACATAAAAAAACTCTTAACTAAACTTAAACCCACCAAATTAGCAGCAGACAACCTCCCAAGTGAATACCTACAAATCTCAGCTGATGCTCTGGCCTACCCAGTATCCATCTTGATTAACCGATCTTTGTCAGAAAGTTATGTTCCCACACTGTGGAAAGTATCACATATAATTCCCTTCCACAAAGGCGGACCCTCCACAGAACTAACCAATTACCGCCCCATAGCTATTCTCTCTCAACTCTCCAAAATACTAGAGAGATGCATACACTCTCAGGTCTCAGACTACCTCCTTGATAACAACCTCCTTTCCAGTACTCAGCATGGTTTCCGACCAAACCATAGCACCACCACTGCTTTACTCTCCTTTACTAACACTATCCTTCAGCATAAAAACAATGGCTATCTCTCTTCTGCTACTTTCCTAGACCTATCTAAAGCATTTGACATGGTCCCACACAAACAACTTATCTCTGACCTCAGTAACCTATCCTTCTCTCAATCAGTCACCAACTGGTTTCAGAGTTACCTGTCTGACTGCCAACAATCCGTTGTATGGCAGAATGACATATCTCCCCAACTACCTGTCTCCAAAGGGGTTCCCCAAGGATCCATCCTTGGACCTCTACTCTTCTCTGTTTACACCAATAATCAAGCCTCTGCCACCAACCATGGCACACTCATACAATACGCAGATGACTCAACCATCATCTGCTCAGTCTAGTCCCGTACCCAAACTGCAAAAAGTCACACAGGAAGCTTTTTCCTCTTTTGAAACTTGGTTATCCCATGCCCAATTAATACTCAACCCAAACAAAACTAAACTACTCATCTTCCAACCCACCAAACATACTCAAAACAACTCTCACTTTAACATCACAGCAAAAGACAACACCACTAGGAGTGGAAATAGACAATAAATTAAAATTTGACATTCACATATCCATGACCATAAAAAAAGTCCACAAAAAACTAGGAGCGTTATACAGAAATAAGCAACTTCTCACCAAAGCAGCAAAGATTTCAATAGCAAATTCCCACCTCATATCCACCCTACTTTATGCCTCTCCAATATATACCAACCTAAGGCAATGCGATCTAAACAAGCAAGAAACCTGCTACAACAAAATCACCAAATTCACCACAGGGGCATCCTACCATAGTCACCACTGTCTCTCACTTGCTGAACTGGGCTGGCTTGAACTCCCTCACCTCCTTCAGTGGTATCAACTCTCACTTGCCCACAAACTAGTAAATCATCCTCTAAATGTCCCATCCCTACAGAATCTACTCCAACCCTATCGCACCACCAGACCACTAAGATCCAGCAACAAAAATCACTTGCAGATCACTAAAGCCAATAACTCTGCTGGTGAAGCACTATTCTCTTACACCATAGCCAAATTATGGAACTCCCTTCCACCCACAATTACCTCCGTACCATCATGCACCCACTTCAAAACTTTACTAAAAGCGCACCTAAAAACATGCTGGCTATGCCCTTGCAACTCCCACTCTAATATCACTCACCCCATCCAACCACTACCTTTCTTTCCACTCCACTAACTTCCTTGAATATAGCAAGCTCAGATGCTCATAAGCCTAGTACTTATTATACAGCAGGAACTTCTTATTGTAACATTTGTTAATGTCTGTTATGTACTTCACAGATAAAGATTCTAGTTGTCTACTGATGTACTATGTTCTTCATCTGTAAATATGTTGTAAGTAATTGCTATGTTAAATTGTTAATCGTTATGTAATCCAATGTAACTACTGTCTGTTTATTTTAACTGTGGCGCTTTTCTCCCCGGGCCTCCGCTGAAAATGGACCTACGTCCAGTCGGACACTCCCGGTCAACAAATGTAAATAAATAAATAAATAGTGCTTTAGTGTAGTTTTACATATTGGTGCCAGTTCCTACAGAGGGGGAGGGGGCTGTGAAGCTATTTATACCATCTCTCAGGAGGCTATAATCAGCTTTGGAGAAGTTTTTATGTCTGATCCTAGCTAGAGGAGGGGTTGGGGAGATGGTTTTTGAAATTGACCACTTTGTGGTCGGATCTTACCAAGGAAGATGATACTATAGGGATGCTGCAATGGTTACTCATGTTGGTTAATACCAAGTCCAAGATATTATCACCTCTTGTGGGGGTATTGGTTAGCTGTTCC
Organism: Protopterus annectens; assembly: GCF_019279795.1. NCBI lineage: Eukaryota > Metazoa > Chordata > Ceratodontiformes > Protopteridae > Protopterus > Protopterus annectens. The sequence continues at coordinate 1,101,276,092 of NC_056741.1, forward strand.
AAGGCATTTGCATTGACAAAATCAAGGAATCTCTGGGCATTTGTGTTTTGGCATGAGTAGTTCTTCCAATCTATGTTTGGGAAGTTAAAGTCACCCAGGATCAGGGTAAAAGGTTGAATCTTGATAGATTCAAACAGGTCCAAATAGGTGGATTGGGCATCTTGAGTCAGATTTGGGGGCTGGTAGCTAGCTATGATTTGAATAGGGGTCTTGTTAAAAGCTGCACCTGGAGTGTCTCTTGTACGTCATACTGTTTGACCAGCCTGGAGGTGTGTATGTCTTTAATGTATATTGAAACTCCACCACCTTTGGCTTTACTGTCCACAGTTTGGGGTCTGAATCTATGATAGGATGAGTAACCAATTAAGACTGGGGTGCTCTCCACAGCTTTGAGCCAGATTTCTGTGACTGCACAGATGTCAGCATTTTCCAGGGTCAGTAATGCTTGCAATGAGTGCAGTTTCACATTTAGACTCCTAGTATTTTATTTTAGCAGCATGACCTTTAATTTGCATTTTGTTGAAATGTTTAGGTTGGTAATTTTAACTTCATCACTTTTCCTAAAAAAGGCACTATAGGGGAGGCAAGAGCCTTTGCCAGAAGCCTGAAGCCCATGTGAGACAGATGCAGGCCATTTCTGGCAAAGCATCGTGGTCTGTCGATCATATCTTCCCAGGCTGTCAGGTATTGGATCCCCCTGGAATGACACCAGAAACTAAGCCAATTTTTAAAGTTAGTTTGCTGCATATACATGATGTGCCTTCCAGTTATCAAGTCCTGCAGAGGAACACTAGTCCAGTTGTTTATATGCATGTTCATAAATGTAATACGCTACATTTCTTTCAGTTTCTCTGGTATACCAAGAAAATCCCATTTTTTTGCATGCTCTGTTCTAACACTGTTATATTTTGAAACAACTCTTCTTGAGAATCTTTATGTTCTGCCAGTATTTCATGCATTTAAATCTCTGATTTCTGCTGTTTTATCAGTTCATCTGAATGGTTATATAAAGCTTCTTCTATTTTACAGCCTCTTTTCATTTGACTTTTATGTATCCCTCCTGTGCCTCATTTATTTTACGGACCTCTGAGTGCATTTGATTCAGTTTTCTTCTAAACTACTAGGCACCATCTCCAGTACTGAAGCCGAAAGATAAACTGCTTTTTGCTGAAGAGCTGCAAGATTTTTTTTTCCATGAAGAATTTTCTCTTCTTTTCTAGTTGAGTTTTACTTTCTCCAAATGTCTTCTTTTTTTCGCATCCAGGCAGTGTAACTACTAGTTACAGAATGTTACACAAACTGATAACTTTTACTAACATTTTAAATAATTGCTCAGTTTTTCACAATGGGGAGAGCTCTTATCAACTTGATAGTATGTAGACATTTTAGACATTTTGAAAGACTCCAATTTTTGAGAATTAATAGGCTGTGTAGTACTGATTGTTTATTTGATAAGGAAATATTGGAGGCTGAACAGATGTTCATTAGTAGAGGTTATGACATAGATATTGTGACAGAGGCTAAGCAAAAAAAATCATCAAAATGAGATATGGGAACAATAATATTAATACTAATCAGAAAAATGGGAATAATTCTCCAAGTGGTTGGGATAAGAGGCCTAAAAATATGTCTAATTATAGGACCATCTATCCACAGATTTTGGGAGACAAAACAGACAAAAAAGCTAAAAATAAAATTTATTTTGTGACCACATTTAATATAATTACAGATTTAGTGTTCAAGAAAGTTTGGCAATTTTGGCCTATGGTTTTACGGGATACAGATTTGAGGGAAGTGTTCTCTAGCCATGTGAATATCTCTTATAAAAGAGCTAGAAATTTGTCCAACATGGTTATTCATAACCACTTTATTCCACCAGATGTCAGTATAAGCAGGAATGTCATAGTTGGTAGAGGAGCAAACCTTGTAGTAAATGCTCTATTTGTAAACAATTGGTTGATTTTTTCCATACATTAATGGTTCTAGGTTTATGGCTAGTGGTGAATATACGTGCAAGACTGAAAGTATTATTTACGCTTTAAAATGTGCATTTAATTTGTATTATATTGGGGAGACTTTTAGGAGTTTTAGGGTGCATCTCCAGGAACATATATAAGAAACAAAAAGTTGGATAGCCCCCTTAGGGGTCATTTTATGTCTTTTCACCACTCTAACCCTGAATTTCTTAGGGGTTGTGTGTTAGAAAAGGTTGAGGTATGTATAGGTGAATGCACCACCTTGAAAGAAAATCTTTTAAGGAAGGAAACACTTTTCATTTTAAAATATGGTACTTTGGAGCCTTTTGGGCTCAATAAAGATTGCAATTGGAAGCATGCGATTTAATTCTTGTTATTGAATGATTGTTTAATTCAGGGGGGTCCAACCTTTTTGCTTGCTGGGACAGCATTGAGTGAACAGAAATTGTCTTGGGGCCACATATAAAATATATCATATAGTTAACTCTTTCGTTGCCGCTGGCGACAAAAGTCATCCTCCTGGCTGTACTGTAGGTGCATTTGAACAATGAATAAATGTAATAAATGCCTAATATTTGCCGTAAAATTCAAATTCTCATTCTAATTCGAATTCTTAATCTAACAGTTAACTCTAACATCTTAGTTTATTTGCAAAACAAAAACAAGAAAAAATAACAAGTACGGAAGCCTTCCATTTGTATAAGATCATACCTCTAGATTTTGCTGGTTTCGTAAAGATGTCCATGACATGCCTTCTGTCATGTCCTTAATGTCCATATGTCATCCAAGGTGCTGATGTATTTTTTTGTTTCCAGTTCCATTGCAGTAGGTATGTTGTCACTACTGGGATATTGGACCTCTGCTTTCTGTCAATCTGTAGCATCGATAAAGTGCCGAATACTCTGCGGATGAAGCTGTTGCCACATTTGTTGCTGTTGCACTGCTATTTGGTGAGGCTGGTCTGAAGATGAAAGAAGGTTTATCAGTGGTGATGCACAGCTTGCAGGAATGATGAGACCTACAGTTCTTTGTCCTTCAGTACTCCAAACACACATTTTCACTTTGTGGATGGTTCCCACAGATTTCTATTTGCCATCTTAAATGGTATTATCAAACTGAGCACTCCTTTTGAAATGCACATCACATAATATCTTGGGAATCTGTCCCTGAAATTATGCAAGGCATGACTACATCTGGCACTGTCAAGTAATCCACAGCAAAAGTCTCTGCTTTTTCGTCACTGTGTAGCATCGATAAAGTGTTTGTTACTTTTCACAAATTTCAACAAATAACTGACTTTATTAGTAGTGGCAATGTTTATTCATGAAACCTGTTCACAAGGGTGCAGCCAGGCACAGACCTTCGCAGAATTCAAACATATTGGTCCTAGTTCTTGTTATACTTTCATAAAGTGTCCATATCGGGATGTTCTGGCTGTCAAATCAAGATTATTCTTTTGTGTAATAAACATTATGAGCATAACCTGTTTAATGTGAACACTGATACCAGCGTGTCTATATCTGTTTTGATAGAGGTAGTGGTGATGCAAAGTGTAGGGCAGCTGCAGTGGCGCAGTGGTTAGGGTTGCTGCCTCACAGCAAGAGGTTCTCCAGTTCGATCCTCGGGTAGGGTGCCTTCTGTGCCAAGTCTACATGTCCTCCCTGTGGTCGTGTGGGTTTCCTCTGGGTGCGGTTTCCTCCCACATCCCAAAGACATGTTGTAGGTGGATTGCACATTCTAAATTGGCCTTAGGTGTGAGTGCATGTGTGTGTGTGTGTGTGTGCCTTCTGTGGAAGGCTGGGCACCGGGCTGGCAACTCAACATCGTAAAACTCCACTGCCAATCATGAGCAGACAGGTGATCCTCTGTGGCAACCCCTAACCGGGAAACAGGAGTGGCCTTAGGTCAACTGGTGCCCTAGGCAGAGGGCACAACAGCACCCCACCACCACACCACCCAGTGCCCCCATCCTGGTCTACCTACACCAAATAAATACTGGTCAAGTGCCCCCACTAAAGCGGCGCCCTAGGTGGCCGCTTAGTTGGTCTATGCCTAAGGCCGGCTATGCCGGGAAAAGCCGAAAGAAGAAGAAGTGGCGATGCAAAGAGTATTTTCAAGATGCTCATCTGAAATTTTAGTTCTGATTTTATTTTTTGTATACTTCATACAAGAAAATAATTGCTCGCAAATGTACGTACTCCCCAACAGAGATGTCATGAACAGGGCATGTCTGTAAAGTGACAGATATTTTTTCTTTAGGCAGGTACAACTTATAAAAGTCCAATAAGGACACTTGCAGAATTTTTTCTTTAAGTTGTATATCAGACTGCAGTTCTATGCATTCCATTTGCAGGTTTGCAGGCAGCATGTTGACGTCAACTGAGAATGGAGTAGCAAATATACTGAAAAGCTCTTGGTGTTTTCTGAAATCTTGAAATCTGCTCTCAAAGTCCTGTGATAAACTATTAATTATTGCTGCATATTTTTCAGTGTTTACGTGGCTTTGTTCAGACACTGTTTCAAAGTGAATGAA
>NC_056741.1:1101285600-1101333100 GCF_019279795.1 Protopterus annectens
TCTCCTGTATGCTGTGAGCAAGCATACACATATATGTTCTTTGATTCACCTTCCTGATTGTATTAACCTGATTGTATTAAATTATATTCCTTGCATAATACAGCACCACTTGTTAGAATGTGTTTCAAATTTGTAGTTTGGAACAGCCTTCTAGTAAGCAATGAAACCAATAATGACAAAACTACCCATTTCAGAAAATTTCAACCATAAAAGGCCACTCAAACTTCTGTCATTACAATCCACCAATATCAGTAAATATGCAAAATCACTGTAGAAGTAAGTCATCTAAATAATTCCACGTTAAAGGGATCTGTAACTAATGAAGAGGTTGCTGCTATCAAACTACTTTATAGTTCATTGTTTCATCTACATAAAGTGCCTGTTGCCCTTGAAGAATATATTGCCTATGCTACATTAAAAAAATGATAAGATAGTAAATTTGCAATGGGGAATGGATGGCAAACTTGATAACGGATTCATACTTACTAAGTAACTCCTCCAAAGGAGGGCATTCATAGGACTGCAGCATCCACTTCTATTAAAGTACAACACAGTACAGTATCAGCGATCCATCTGCATACTGTGTGAGTAGAATCCACAGCCTTCTGCATCAAAAGCAAGTATACTCCCTGTTGTGCTACTAACAATGCAAATGACTTAGCATACGTAGCATTAAACTTCTCTTCCGCTAAAGCTCTCAGCTCCTTGTAAAATCCACTTGACGATCAACTAAATCTCTCAACTTCGCAGCACAAAAAATCTGGAAAAAGACAAAATTTATTTGGGGGGCAAAGGCTCAAAACCAGGGACACATTTTAAATATTGCTTGTATAATCTTAGAAAGTTGCTAAAATAAAGTGTTTTGTGTTACTATGTGTTTCATGAAAGATAGGAAGACTGAAACTTAAAGAGCAATCACTATTTAGTGAATTCAGTTCTCACTGATTTGTCAGAAAAAGACAAATTTTAAGAGGAAAATACCAAGAGTATAAGCCGAATATTCTGTGAAAATCAGGACAATGGAAAGCTATGGACTCAATTCCCTGAATCACAAGTGGTGGTATGGATGGAGAATTCAGGCTCTTGTTTGAGCTTGAGTAACAGTAACCACCAGGTATACCTAACTGGAGCATTTTACACACACACACACACACACACACACACACACACACACACACACACACACACACACACACACACACACACACAGACGCAGGAGCAGCATACCTCCTGCAAATAAAAGAACAAAACTCTCCTTACTGGCATGACTCTGGCTCTGGCAACACCAACAGAACAGCAGCAGCATAACTCCTGTAACACAGAGCAATAAGATAACAAGAACAACTAGTTTAGTTAGTTTAACTTCTGCGTGCGAGTCCACATTAGCGTGAAAACTCCACTTCCTTAATTTTTCCTGACAGGTCTTGCAGCTGTAAAAGTGGTGGGGGATCCTCCCCCTCCCCCTGGCTCTATGGTTCTGGCACCCATGTAGGAGTTGCTGTTTAAAAGGTAACAACAAATCCCTCTTCTTCAGCATGAATGATAAATCCTTCTACTTCAGCTCTTCTTCGATGTGAACACACAGGTCCTATTTCGGAGTGAAAAAAACTAAACAGGAAGGGTGCTTTTGGCACATGCACACACTCGACATTGAGGTTAAAGTCACGGGAGCGGAAAAAAAAAATGGAAAAATGTTGAATTTAGATTTAAGGGTTGCAGGCCACATGGAAGAGCTCTGAGGTCCGCATGTAGCCTGCGGGCCATGGGTTGGGGACATCTGGTTTAATTGCTTATTAATTGTGTTTTTTGATTATTTGATTATTTAAAGCTGGCTGTAAGTGCAGTAATTTCACTCTTGGAAGGCTTGTTGGCCAAGGCACTAAGGATTTTATTAAACTTTGGATACCTGCGGACCTGCGGCTTTTTATTGTTTTTTATTCAGCATTTTGCTTGTGTTTTATGGTATTTTGTATTCTTTATGGCTATGGATCCTTCCAACAACATATGTTTAGAGATGATCTAACTGACGGCACACAAAGATCGATTGAGCAGTATGTCTTACAGCACAATGAGAGAGGCTCCAGAACTAATGATGTGGCTACTATCTCTAACAGTAATATCCTTGTGGGTAATATTTCTGTGGGTGCTATGTCATCTGTAAATGTTTGGGATCATTATATAGGGGAGCAAAATTATCACTTCATGACCCATTTTCAAACAGTTGTTTCGTCTAGTATGGTCTCCCTTCCAGCAGAGGTATGCAATTTACGAGACAAATTGGAGACACTGTTGTATAAAGAAATTAGCACCCATATGAATATTTTGTGCCTCCAGTGTTATGTGGAATTAAATATTACTCCGAGGGGTTTGAGAGCTTTTAGAACGCCAAACCCACCATTTGATGAGGAGAATCCAGATGATGTCAACTTTCATAAAAGGTGAATTGCAGCCGCTCACCAGTGTTCTAATGAGTGGGTTTGGATCCCAATTGAGAGGGACCACCTTAAAAAATGACAGCTGAAGAAAGAGATATTTTTGGTGAGTGTGGAACGTCAGAAACTTCTATCCTCTGTTAAACTGGATGAAATACTTTGAGATGTGAACTCTAGGTTGGTGGATTTAGAAAATTAGTTGGTGGAGCAGAAAAGTGTAAAAATGAATAGGGACATAAAAGATTATAATCTGGACAAGGCATTTCTTTGACAAAGGTTATAGTAACACTTCCACTGCCAGCTCAGTTTCTTTTGCAACGTCGGAAGAAGCAGAAGCTAAATTTGGGGCTGATGGTGAAACACAGCAATTTCCAGCTCTACTACAAGCCCAAGATCCTGCGGACCTAAATAAACATTTTCAGAGTAATAGTAACACCAAATTCCACAATAATAACATAAAATATGGCCGTAATGATGGGCGGCAATCCAAGAATTATGGAAAAAACTTGAGGACTCAGAATGGGAAGAGAAAGTGATAGAACTAACAGGTGCAACTACTTGAATGACTCTGGTTCTTAATTTATCTAAATGTGAAGTTTCTGATGTTGTATCATCTGTATTGGATCTAGGACTTAAATGTATACCTACAGCCTTACCTAGATTGAACATGCTTAAGACTGAAATATTCCTGCTTAGTAGAAAGTTACATCTGTCTGTTTATTTTAAAAAATGTGATAATGGTGACCACCTGACCTGAATGAGAGTTCTGATAGTTCTTTTTCCTCCTGTTGCTCTTTTCAGGAGGAAATTGATGATTTTGTTCTTAATGCTTATAGTAATTTGAATACTAGTACAATTCATGTGAAGAGTCATTATATTCCACCCTTTGTTAATAGCAATATTCAAAGCTGCATTCTCCTTTGAATTTTGAGGTTGAACAGTTATATTGGAAATGCATGAATAACAGATCAAACATATGTTGTAATTTAAGTAAGGAACAGTGGCTGGCCTTCTCTGAATTTTGTAAGGATAGACATCTGTTGGTAAAGCCATCAGACAAGGAAAATTATATTGTGATTATGTATTATACTCAGCACCTAGATATGTGTTATGTCCATCTTAGAAATGAAGAAGTGTATGAGAAATGTGACATTTCTAGATATTATAAGGCTATTGATGAGTATCAACTGTTACTTAAGAAAGGCTTTAGGTGAGGCTATTTTACGGCTAGTGACCTGGAAAAAATAGCTTAATGTTGATAAGACAAATATAGCAGTATTTTATTGTCTACCTAAAACGCATACGGGTACTGACAATTTAAGTGGCAACCCAATTGTGTCAGCAGAAAAATATTTTTTGAAAAACATTTCTATTCTGTTACATGAATATTTGAAAAAATATGTTTTGAATACCTCATCTTATATTAGAAATAGCAGGACTTTTTGAACAAAATTAAGGGCATTGCTTGGAATGATACTATGTACCGGCTTTGTATGGATGTCAAAAGTCTTTACACCGATATAAGACACAATGTAGGCATGCAAGTTTTGTCTCACTTTTTGGGTGATTCACCTATGTCTCATGCAAGTTTTGTCTCACTTTTTGGGTGATTCACCTATGTCTCATGCAAGTTTTGTCTCACTTTTTGGGTGACTCACCTATGTCTCATTTCCTAATGGAGACAGGAAACAAAGTCCCATGCACGTACGGTAATGTGCACGGCTCAAACCCACTGTAGTCATCAAAAACACACAAGCCAGGAGGAGAATCCACAGCTGTATAAATGTTTAATATATAAAAATATAATTATGGGCTTCTGCTCCCATTAGTATAAATACATAACTCATAACACCCAAAGGGTGAAAAAAGCAAAGTTTCAGCATATAGCCTTCATCAGTGCTCAGAGCACAGAACTTTTTATATATATTAAACATTTATACAACTGTGGATTCTGGTGCTGGCTTTTGTGTTTTTGATCACTTCCTAATGGACCTGGTTCTTTTTTTTTTAAAGAATATTTTTTTTTTACATTTAATGGGGACATTTTTCACCAACTGCAGGCACAGCCATGGGGGCAGATTTTACCCCCATGTACGCAAATTTGGTGATGGCTAAATTTGAAGAAGAATATATCTTTCCCCATTATTTCTATAGATCTAAGGTAGTTATATACTTTGGATTTATAGATGATTTGATTTTCTTGTGTAAATGGATGAATAGGGATGCACAGCTTTTGTTAACGATTTACAATCTAATAATATGGGTCTTCAGTTAGATGGAGTGCAGCTGGGCTCTCCCGGGTCAGTTTCTTTGACATTCAGCTTGATGGTCTGGGGACTGGTATACACAGAAAATTTGATCAACAGAATTTATTCTTGTATGGGAATAGTTGCCATCCCCGTAATTTAATTTCTGTACTACCTTACAATGAATTTTTGAGAATTAATAGGCTGTGTAACACTGATTGCTTATTTGATAAGGAAATATTGAAGGTTGAACAGATGTTCATTAGTAGAGGTTATGACATAGATATTGTGACAGAAGCTAAGCAAAAAAATCATCAAAATGAGATATGGGAACAATAATATTAATACTATTCAAAGAAATGGGAATAATTCTCCAAGTGGTTGGGATAAGAGGCCTAAAAATATGTCTAATTACAGGACCATCTATCCACAGATTTTGGGAGACAAAAAAGATAAAAATGAAATTTATTTTCATAGGTTCATAGGTTCATTCTAGGCTATCTGCCCTAGGGCATTTATAAGCCTAGCCAGAGTGTGTTTGGCTTTTGCCACCCATTTTAAATTAATTTTGCTATGCCCTTTTTCGAGATTAGTATACTATGCCTCTGTCTAACACTGACACAGAAATGATACCCGGGGTAAACCTACGATCTCCCATCCACTCATCAAGATTCCTCTTGAAGAGAGTCAATGAGGGACTCTGCCTAACCTGGACTGGGATTTTATTCCAGAGTGAAGGGAGCCTCTGGGTTATGAATCTGTCCCTCCAGCATGTCCTATTTATTTCAGTGCTGAGGTTCAAGTCTCTCGAGCGCATAGCTCAATGGGATTTGGATTTTCTGAGGTGCAGCATGTCCATTAATTCCGGGTTGGACATGGCTTTATACGTCAGGCACAGATCGCCTCTGAGCAGGCGGTATGCCACTGAGTAGAGCTGGAGTTTCTTTAACCGGGCAGCATATGGCATCTGTTTGAGCCCTTTGATCCTCTTGGTGAGGTACTTTTGGGGTCTTTCCAGTTGCTGCAGGTGTCTGGTAAGGTACATCCCAAAAGGGGCATTGTACTCAATTATGGGCCTGATGAGGGATGAGTAAAGAGGCATGATGACCTCCCCTGATCTAGATGTGAATCCCTTCATGATTAGGTGGGCTATATAAAATGTTCTTCTAACCACTTTGGCCACGTGGTTATCAAATGAGAGATTGCTATCAACTTGGGTCCCCAGGTCCCTAATCACTTCTTCTGTACTTAATGGATTACCACCTATGTGGTAATTTGTGGGCACTTTGTTTTTGCCAAAGGGGATGACTATACACTTTTTGGCGTTTAGCTTGAAGCCATGGCTCTGGCACCAGTTGTCTGTTTCTATGAGGCCCTTTTGGAGGATGCTTGTGTCGGCTGGAGAGTCGATTATGGTGCCCAATTTGCAGTCATCTGCGAACTTGGTCAGCCACAGTCCTTCCGTGTTGGCCTGTACCTCCGAGAAATATATACCGAACAAGAGAGGTCTCAGGACTGAGCCTTGTGGGATGCCACTTGTAACTGGTTTGGAGTCTGACATGGCTCCAGCAATTCTAACCATGTGAGTTCTGTTCTTGAGCCAGTTTGCATCCCATCTAGTGACATAGGGGTTTATATTTAAGCTGGTGAGTTTATCTATAATGTCCGAGTGGGGTATTGTATCGAAGGCTTTTGCGAGGTCCAGGTAGGCTGTGTGGACCACCTTCCCCTTGTCAATGGCCTTGGTGACTGTTTCAAAGAAATCGACCAGGTTTAAGAGGCAGAATCTGCCCTTAACAAAGCCGAACTGGGTAGGATCCAGTCTCTGTAAGTCCCCAATATCTTTATTTATGAGGTCCATGATGATCCTTTCCATAGATTTGCAGACCAAGCTAGTCAGGCTTATGGAATGATAGTTTCCAGGATCCGTTGAGGCACCACCTTTGTGGAGAGGGACCACTGTTGCTGTACGCCACTCTTTGGGTACATGTACTGTAGTAAGGCTGAGATTGAACAGTAGTTTTATGTTTGGGTTTAGCTCTTCTTGGAGTTCATGTAGGACGCAGCCTGGGACACCATCTGGTCCCATTGATGCTGTGTTTTTTGCTTTGGAGAGGGCGGCTCTTACCTGAGCATCTGAGATGTCAGGGGGGCAGCACTCTGCTGGGATAGATATTTGCCCTTTTGGTGGGGGGGGGAGAAGTTTGCGCTGAACCTGTCAGCTAGGATGTTGGCAATGTCTGTGGGTTCAGTGTATTTTTTGTTATTTTGGACTAATTCTGAGCATATCTGGGAATTCCCACCCAGGTTCCTAACATAACTAAAGAAAGCCTTGTGATTATCCTTAGTGTCCTGTGCAATTTTTCTCTCGAAGCTGGCCTTAGACTATTTTATGAGTGCCCGTAGTTTTTTGCTAATACTGATCAGAGATGCCTTCCCTTTTTGGGATTTTGCTCTATCATGTAGTAGCTTCCTCCTTCTATTGTATAGTTTGTTTATGGCTGGGGTCCACCAGACAGGACATCTGCCTTTGGAGGATTGGGTCTTGGTTTTATTTGGGATTGCATTATCCATGCATTCCTGAAGGTGTTCATAGAATGCGTTTATAAAGGATTCTGCGGTCTGGGCCATATTTTCCACAGGCCCAGGGGCTTTGGAGGATTCCACCTTGGTTTTGAGGATTTGCTTTAGAGAAGTTTTTCACTGTGGTTTTCTGGGCAGGGGGTGGGGTCGGGATGTGAATATCCAGTGAGATTAGTTTATGGTCTGATCTTACCAGTGAGGGATACACTTCTGGTCTGGAGCATAGAGTCCCCATGTTGGTGATGATCAGGTCCAGTATGTTTTCCCCTCTTGTGGGAGTGGTAACAAGTTGTTCCATAGCATTTGAGTTTATAAATTCTAGGAACCTTTGGGCTAGGGTGTTGGAGCTAGAGTAATGCTCCCAGTCTATGTTTGGGTAGTTGAAGTCACCCAATATAATGGTGCTTGGAGAGAAATTCATATTTTCCAGTGTTCTCAGGAAGGCTTAGTGGGGTTCCTGGGTTTGGGAGGGTGGTCTGTAGCAGGCTATAAACTGGAAGGCAGTTTTACCCACTGTTAGTTGCACATGGATAGTCTCTGATGCTTCGTGCTGTGCCACCAACCTGGAGGTGTGGGTATCTTTGACGAATATTGATACTCCCCCTCCTTTTGTGGTTCGGTCCAAGTTTTGGGGCCGAAAAGCATGGTATGAGGTATAACCTGGTAGTGCTGGGGTGCTCTCAGGAGCCTTGAACCAGATTTCTGTTACTGCACAGATATCGATGTTCTCCATGCTAAGGAGAGTTTCGAGTGCGTGCATCTTTAGGTTTAGACTTCTGGCGTTGAGTAGCATTACTCTTAGTTTCTTATCCCTTGTGATACCTATGGATGTGGGCTTGTCTTTTGAGCCTTGCCTAAAAAAGGCACTATGGGGGTAGCAAGAGCCTTTGCCAATATCCGAAAGCCCAGTGGTGACAGGTGCAAGCCGTCCCTAGCGAAGCATCGTGGCTTGTCGAGCATGTCATCCCAGGCTGACAGGCATTGGATCCCCTTTGAATGACACCAATACTTAAGCCAATTGTTGAAATTGATCATCTTGTCTTCATATTGTGGCATCATTCTTGGTGAGGGTAAGATGCTACTCAAGGTCAGGGTCATACTGGCCTGGGCTACATGCTCAGAGAGCTCCTCTATGTCTCTTTGCATGTAGTCCAGGGAGGTACGTCTCAGGTCATTCACACCAGCATGGACAATGACTGAGTCATATTTGTACTTGCCTTGGAGTAACCTGAGTGCTTGTGTTATGTGGCGGATCCTAGCGCCCAACAGGCAGCTCACCGTGACCTTCTCCTTGTTCAGCCTGGTGAGCGGAACGTCAGTGTGCCTGACGATAGAGTCACCTATTACAAGTGTATCAGGTGTATTGTTTAGCCTTAAGGGCTGTGACTGTTCGGTACACTGGCTTTGTGAGCTATGTGTTGCACGTGTTTTGTTTTGGGGTAGCGGTTGCTTGGGTGTCTGCTTTGGAGGTCTCTGCTGCTTAGGCAGATTTTTATTTAGAGCCTCCGAGTATGTTTTTGTGTGTTTATGTGTTTGGTTTGCTGTCGTGGTAGGTCTATGTGAGACTGGAATTGTAGTGAGTGTGGTTTCCTTCTCCTCCTGACTGGTTACGCCAGTACTGAGTTGAGAGAGCTTAGCCTCCAGTTTGGCTATATGGTTGCATCTCTCACATGTGTTGGAATTTGTTGGGAGGAGGAGAGGGTTGTCTGTGTACATGAGGCAGTTGTAACATTGCCTCAAGTTTCCCAGATTCATCAGCTGGACCGGAGAGGAGATTGACAACTGACCTTTGGACTGGCTAGAATAGTATTGGGAATTCCTTTATAATTGAAAAAAAGGGCCAATGGAGAACAAGGTACTCAAGGGGAGTTTGTGAGGGTGTAGTGCTTTTAATTTTTTAGTGCTGACTTAGTGAGCAAGTGCCAGGTAACTTAAATGCAATGTGTTACAGGTAACTTAAATGCAAAAACGACAAACAGTAACATCTGAAGTAGGAGATTCATTTGTCTGCAACCTGTGGGTTATGGATCCGATATCGGATCCGAACCGGCATGGTTTACCAGCTATGGATCCAAGCTCTCAGCTCCTCCCCTCACCCATAATGCCCTGCTCTACCCTCATGACCTCAGATCTCATTTGCCGCGCATGGCGACCAGATTGTTTTTTCCAGCTCTCCAGCTAAGTGATATATTCAGTGTTTAAATTGTCAAATTTAAAAATTTTTTTGGTTAATTTGTGTGAAAGTGTAGGTTTCCCTCTTGTATTATTATTTTTTTTTTAGAGTTTAATCTTAAATTTATATCCCTCCCCTCACTGGTAGCGTAGTGTGTGTGTTGGGCCTGTGAGTGATTTTTGTTTTTAGTTACTTTACTTTAGTTCTAGTAACTTTTATTTGTTAGCTTGGGATGTCTGAGCAGCCCAAGGCTATTTTCTCTAAATGCTCCGAGTGTGGCCATAAGCTTTCCCCAGCTGATGGCCACACTCGGTGTGTTAGATGCCTGGGGGTTGTACACCTCACATCTGGATGTTCCATTTGTGCAGGGTTCAACCCCAGGGCATTGAAGGAGCGGAGGTCCAAGCTTGTTTTGGCGGGCCTTTTGCCGCCGGACTCGGCTCCGACCTCCGCTCCTTCGGGGGTAACCGTCCCCACGGTTATTCCCTCTCCGGCTCCCCCTCCTCCTCCTGGGACTCAACCTCCCGCTTCTGGTTCGGAGGAGAGGGATGCTAGAAAAAGGGACCGGAGGGAGAAGCACCATAAGCGGCGGGCCGAGACCTCTGTTTCGGCCCGCCAGCCAAGCGGCTTCTCCCCGGCTCCCTTGTCTGCTGGATCTCCTCCTCCTCGGCTCCGGTCTCCAGTGTGTTTCTCACCGGGACCTGAGGAGGAGGAGACCCGATCTCCGTCGAGGCTATCGAGGAGGCACTCAAGGCCTACCTCGGTAGCCTCGTCGAGATCAACGTACAGCCTATCGGATGCTGATCTGGACCGGATGATGAGAAGGTTCATCCAGGCCCAGATGCAGATGGGAGTGCTCTTGCCTCCCCCCCCCCTGGGGGGGAGCTCGACCCCTTTTTCAAGCCAATTGCTCCTTCTCCGACCCGCTACCCGGGTTCGGAGCAGTTGGAGCCGAGCAGCCGAGCCGGGGTGGGTCGGCGCCGATAGTACTTGGTACTTCGGATCCGACCCTGCCCTCGAGTGCATCGGATCCGACCTCTCGGAGCCTGGATCCGAGCCTCGGATCCGGGGGGATCAGTGCTCCTTCGGCGCCGTCTGTGTCGGAGCGCACTGTCCCTTCGAATCCGAGTGCTTCGGCACCGGCTCCGATCCACTCTTCGGATCCGAGGGGGAGCTGATTGTCGGATCCTTTGGTCGAGGTCAGCTCCCCTTTGGCCTTTGATGTAGTGGAGAGGGCCCTGTTGAGGGTCTCCGGACCCCCGGCACTTGTTTCGGCTCCGTCCCGCGCTCCCTCTGCACTGGGTCAGGCTTCCACCATCCGGCCCTTGGGACAGCCCACTTCTGTGCCCCAAGCTGCTCCCCTGGAACAGG
Organism: Protopterus annectens; assembly: GCF_019279795.1. Classification (NCBI taxonomy): domain Eukaryota; kingdom Metazoa; phylum Chordata; order Ceratodontiformes; family Protopteridae; genus Protopterus; species Protopterus annectens. The sequence goes on from NC_056741.1 coordinate 1,101,296,406, forward strand.
TTGCTGCTTGCGAGGAGTCCTCTGACAGCCCCTCAGAGGATGTTCCTCGCAAGCATACGTGCAAAAGGAGGCACATTGACTCCCCCGAGTCTCTCACGGAAGACACGGATTTGGAGGAAGGGGAAGGCTCCCCACGGTCACCCCCCGAGGATGTCTCATTTGGAGACATCATGGAAATGCTCCGCATAAGGGGGGGGTGGTCTGCCCCCAATTCTTCCTCGGACGAGTCCGTGTTCTTGGAGGCATTTGAAGCGGGCCCGTCTACCTCTTGGGTGTCCCCTCCTGCCGACCCCCTGGTGGACCTCATTACCACCAGGGCATGGAAGGAACCGGACACCGTGGAGCCAATCCCTAAGAGGCCCGACAGGATCCTCAGTCCACCGTCTGACCGTGCCCATTGGAGTAAGGGGCCTCCGGTAGATGCCATGTTGACGGCGGCGGCCACCAAGAGGGAACTTGCTCAGGAGATTCCCTCAGTCCATTCCCCGAGCAAGGAGTCTCGGATGATGGACCGCTTGGGGAAGCGGATGTTTAGTTCAGCGACCTTCTCGGTAAGGGCGCTGAACTACCTGGCACACGTTATTAGGATGCAGCGCGATCTCATTAAAGAATACGCTGCATCTCCCCCAGAGTCCATGTCGGAGGAGGACAAAGTGCTGCACTCCACCCGCATGGCCACTCTTAGATCAGTTACCAATACCTCTATGCGGCTACTCTCCCATTCTATGGAAGGCACCGCTAGAGCCGCAGGGGCAGGTCTAGTCACTAGACGTCAGGCCTGGCTCCGTCATTGCGATTTCTCAGAGCCCTTCAAAGCATCATTTGCGAACGCCCCCTTTGATGGTTCTGCCCTCTTTGGCAAAACCGTTCGCGACACTTTGACCCAGAGCGAGAAGGACGGGAAGACGCTGTCTGCCGTCGGAATCCGCTTTTCTGCACCCCAGAGGCCCTATTCTAGGAACCAAAAGGGTCAGAAGAAGATGTGGTTCTGGAAGTCGCAGCAATCCCAGCCTGCTCCGGACAACCAGTCCTTCCGTGGCAGAGGAGGACAGGGAGGACGCCGCCCTAGAGGCAGAGGGGCTCCCAGGAAATTCGGGTCCAGAGAACCCTTCTCTGAACGGCCCGCGCAGCAACCCTGAGGGGTTGCCCGGCTGCTCCACTCTGGAGGCAGTCGGGGACGTTTTTCGGGGCACCTAGCGGCATGGGAGTCCATAACATCAGACCGCTGGGTTCTCCAGATCATATCCAGAGGATACCGTATCCCTTTTCGTCACTTACCAAAATTGAAGTCCCTCCCAGACGTTCCACCCGGTCAACGGGAGGCCGCTTTGGCAGAAATTGGCCATCTGCTAAAGAAAAGAGCCATCCAGCCCGTCCCCCCAGACCAGATCGGATCAGGGTTCTACTCCAGGTTCTTTTAGTGCCAAAAAAGACGGGGGATCTAAGACCAATTTTAGACCTTTCTCTCTTGAACCTGGCAGTTCCCAAGGAAAAATTCCGAATGGTCACTCTGCAATCTATTCTCCCCCTTCTGGGAGAAAATCACTGGATGTGTTCCATAGACCTCAAAGATGCGTACTACCACATCCTAATGGACAGGCGCTCCAGGAGGTTTCTCCGCTTCCGGCTGGGAGCCAGTCACTACCAGTTCCGGGTCCTTCCCTTTGGTCTCACCACAGCCCCCAGGGTGTTCACCAAAGTATTAGCAGTGGTAGCGGCCCACCTGAGGCTTCAGGGGGTACAGGTCTTCCCCTACCTGGATGACTGGCTCCTTACCGCCCCAACAAGGCATCTACTACTATTGGCACGAGACTCCTTTCTCCATCTTGCTCCCAATCTGGGCATTACTATAAATACAAAGAAATCCAACCTAGCGCCCACACAGCTCTTAGATTTTATAGGGGCCAGGTTAGACACAAGGAGTTTAAAAGCCTTCCTCACTGTGGACAGAGTTCAAAATCTGCAGCTCCAGGTGCGGGCCATTCTCCACTCAAGTTCTGTTCCGGCAGAGTTGGTCCTGAGGGCTCTAGGGTCCATGGCGTCTGCTATAGCACTTCTTCTTCTCGCCAGGCTCAATATGCGCATCCTCCAGTGGACTCTCTTAGTACAGTGGTCATACCTTGCTCTTCCTATGCATCATCCCATTGCGATCAGCAAGGCTTGCAAGCGGTCCCTCCTGTGGTGGCTTCACTCCCCAGATCTCCACGGAGGCCGCCCATTTTGTGCTTCTCCCCCTCTCGCCACGGTGACCATGGACGCCTCCCGCCTCGGGTGGGGGCATTTTTGGCCGGACCGTCCAAGGCACGTGGAACGATTCAGAGACCTTACTGCATATCAACGTTCTAGAGATGAGAGCAGTGCTCTTAGCGTTGCTAGCACTTCAGGACTTTCTTCCCTTGGGAACAATTGCAATTCAATTGGACAACATGTCGGTTGTCTGGTATATCAACAAGCAAGGGGGAACGAGGTCTTACCCTCTTTGTCGAGAAGCCATGAGAGTATGGGAATGGGCAATCTCCACCAACCGCTTTCTAATAGCAATGCACATTCCGGGTCGGTCCAACATCCTGGCGGACAAGCTCAGTCGCACCATTCTGACCCCTTACGAGTGGTCTCTCAATTTTCAAGTAGCGGAATGCATATTCGCACGGTGGGGAACTCCTTCATGCGATCTTTTTGCCTCTCCCTCAAACACCAAGTGCGACAGTTTTTTCGCTCTGACACCTCCTCCAGGAGGTTCCCCAAGAGACGCTCTGGTGCATGCTTGGCCACCTGGTCTTCTGTATGCTTATCCACCCTTGCCTCTGATGCTCCAAGTTCTTCAGAAAGCCTCTCGGGTGGGTTGCAGAATGATTCTCATTGCTCCGTTTTGGCCTCGACAGATCTGGTTCCCCTTCCTAAGGTCTCACTCGGTGAATCCCCCTTGGATTCTAGATCCCATTCCGGATCTGATATCTCATCCATCCTGCCTATCTCCTCCGAACCTGGACAACCTGAAGCTGACCGCTTGGCTGCTCCAGTTCCACTCTTGATCAGGACTCCCGGTATTTCGTCCCCTGTTAAGGCGATCCTGGTGGCAGCTCATAAACCGTCCACTAGGAAAGTCTACGCAGCAAGTGGAAACGGTTTTCTTTGTGGGCGGAGCGGCAAGGCCTGAACCACTTCACAGTTCCTCTCCCTTTAGTGCTTGATTTCTTAACCACTCTTTTTAACGATGGTGCCAGCAGTTCCACAGTCAAAGTACAACTTGCGGCAATTTCACATTATCACATTGGTCATGACTCCAGTCCACTCATGTCAGCCAAGTTGTGTAAAATTTTCCTTAAAGGTACTTTCCTTCTCAGACCCCTGTAAAACAAGCGGTTCCTCCCTGGGACCTTTCCTTAGTTCTCCAGGCCTTGACCACCCCCCCCCCTTCGAACCAGCGGCTACGGTAGATCTCAAATTCTTGTCTTTCAAGACTGCCTTCTTAGTAGCCATTACATCGGCCAAGAGAGTTTCAGAGCTCCAAGCATTATCAGCTAAACCTCCTTACTTGGTCTTTCATCCGGACCGTGTTTACCTCAGGACCAACCCGTCCTTTCTTCCTAAAGTAGCTTCTGAAGCAAACATTAATCAATCCATTAACCTCCCTGTTTTCTTTCCTAAATATGAAAACAAAGGTGAATACAAGTTTCACTCCTTAGATGTTCACAGGCAACTTAGATTTTATCTAAACAGAACGGCTGGTCATAGGCAATCTGACCAGTTGTTCATTTCCTTTGCTAAATTTAATTTGGGCAAGCCAATTTCTAAAGTCTCTCTGTCTCGCTGGATTTCACAATGTATTTTATTGGCTTATCAAGCTTCAGAAAGGCCCGCACCGGAGGGTGTACACGCCCATTCAACCCGGTCAGTATCTACCTCGGCAGCCTTTAAGGCTAGGATTCCTCTAGATGATATTTGTGCAGCAGCCACGTGGGCTTCATCTCATACTTTTATTTCCCACTACAAGTTGGATCTTGCATCTAGGGGTAGAGCATCCTTTGGCTCCGCGGTGCTCCGGAATATCCTTCCATGATGGCCGCCCAAGATTCAGGTAGCTGGGGACTCTGTCCCACAGGTTGCAGACAAATGAATCTCCTACTTCAGATTTAGAAGTTATGTACTCACCATAACGTTCCATCTGAGTAGGTGTATTCATTTGTCTGCAACCATCCCGCCCTCCTATCCCCCTGGCCTTTCAGTTTCCTGCATATTATGTGTTACCCTTTTCAGGGTGTTCTTGCTGTTGGCAAACTCGATCTGAGGTCATGAGGGTAGAGCAGGGCATTATGGGTGAGGGGAGGACCTGAGAGCTTGGATCCATAGCTGGTAAACCATGCCGGTTCGGATCCGATATCGGATCCATAACCCACAGGTTGCAGACAAATGAATACACCTACTCAGATGGAACGTTATGGTGAGTACATAACTTCTAATTTCTTTCAAGTGAAACAAGGAAATAAGTACAGTAAGCAATGCAGATATCACTAGGGATCCACAGAAGCGCTGAAAAGCCGCGTTTTAGGTGAACTTAGCGTTTCAGGGAAATAACAAGCAAACAAACAACAAGCATACAAACAAAGCTAGATTCAGCAGGCCTGGATCTAGTTTATGCTACAGCAAACAAGGTGTACCACTTTCAGTAAGAAACAGTTCAAATATCCAGGCACTATAAGCCTTTAACCAGAAATTCCCAGCTCACATTTAATATAATTACAGATTTAGTGGTCAAGAAAGTTTGGCAATTTTGGCCTATGGTTTTACGGGATAGAGATTTGAGGGAAGTGTTCTCTAGCCATATGAATATCTCATAAAAAAGCTAGAAATTTGTCCAACATGGTTGTTCATAACCACTTTATTCCAACAGATGTCAGTATAAGCAGGAATATCATAGTTGGTAGAGGAACAAAACCTTGTAGTAAATGTTCTATTTGTAAACAATTGGTTGTTTTTTTCCATACATTAATAGTTCTAGGTTTATGACTAGTGGTGAGTATACGTGGAAGACTGAATGTATTATTTACGCTTTAAAATGTCCATGTAATTTTTATTATATTGGGGAGACTTCTAGGAGTTTTAGGGCGCATCTCCAGGAACATATTAGAGATATAAGAAACAAAAAGTGTGATAGCCCCCTTGGGGGTCATTTTATGTCTTTTCGCCACTCTAACCCTGAATTTCTTAGGGGTTGTATGTTAGAAAAGGTTGAGGTATGTATAGGTAAGTGTACCACCTTGAAAGAAAATCTTTTAAGGAAGGAAATGCTTTTCATTTTAAAATATGGTACTTTGGAGTCTTTTGGGCTCAATAAAGAATGCAATCGGAAGTATGTGATTTAATTCTTGTTACTGAATGATTGTTTAATTGCTTGTTAATTGAGTCCTTTGATTATTTAAAGCTAGTTGTAAGTGCAATAATTTCACTCTTGGAAGGTTTGTTGGTCGAGGCGCTTAGGGTTTTATTAGACTTTGGATACCTACGGACCTGTGGCTTTTTGTTGCTTTTTATTCAGCATTTTGCTTGTGTTTTGTGGTATTTTGTATTTTGAAAGACTCAACCTTAACTTCTAGCCATAAGAAAAAATAGAATGGCTAACATTAAGCAAATCTACAAAATTTTACACTCTTTTATTTAATGCATTAAGATAATAAAGACTGTTATGTAGGCCATTGCTTCTATAACTATTCATTCCCCACATTTTCAAGTTTACTTTCTTATTTTACTTTTTTATTTTCACTGACGTGACACTTTTAACAGTTAATTACATTGTATCTCATAGATACACAGACAAGGCTATTCAGAATATTCATAATTAATTTCCCACACCCGAGGGCTGCTTATCATTAGCCAAAAGCAGGTGAATAATCATTGTCCACAAATACTCTGGTGTCCCAATTTTAATACTTTCCTCTTCTGCCAAATTTTGTCAGAAGTAGCTCTTTCTCTTGGTTTGATTGCATCGTTATTAATAATGATTGCGTCTTATTCAGCAACTTTTTGTTAAATATCCCATTTTAATTTTTACAACAACATACTGTATAATCCTCCTGCATGTGCAGTTGTTATTTTGGCACTGACTGCTGATACAGCCATGTTATAATTATATGTTTATATAATGCTAATAAACTAGCCTTTGTCTTCCTTCAGTAACTTTACATTTTGCTGTACTAATATTTTAGTTTACCTAATATAATTTTATATCATACCCTGGATTTGTAACATATAGTATTAGCTTACCTGCAAACAAAGGACCCTTTTTCTTATTAACATTTCTCCATTTTTATCCAATTAAATGTGATTGTCTTACAGTTCTGATTAATGGTTGTATATACAAAGCAAACAGGAATGATGAAAGTGGACATCCTGCCTCATTACTTGCATAACACTAAACACTTTAGACAGCTCACCACCATACTTCAACCTAGCTTGGGCACCTCTATAGATATTAAATATTAATCTCGTCCTTGTCTGTGGGAATCCACGTATCTCAAAAGAACTCTTCATAAATTCACAACTCACTCTGTCAAATGCTTTTTCAATGACCAGGCCTATTAACATAAGTATATTATTATTATTGTCCAGTACATCCTTTTGAATCATGAAGGTTCTATTAATGTTGTCAAGTGCTTATCTACTTTCTATAAACTCACACTGATCCAGGCCTATTATTTTTTCCAATATCCTAACATTTTGCCAAAATCATAAACACTTTGTAGTCCTGATTTAGAATCAAAATGTGTCTGCATGATCCTGGATTAAGAAAATCTTTCCCCACCTTTGGTATAACTACCACTACTGCTTCTTTGGAAGTCAAGAATACATCCCCATGCAGAAAAAATATTGTTAAAAAGTACTAGTCAGACTTTAACTATTTCCTTTTTCTTCTCTTTCCACACTTTTATTGGAAATCCATAACTTCCAGGGCAACTTCCCCTATATTCTGCTTTATCATTGCTTCTTTAATTTCATTTCCCTTTATTACTGATTTTAATAACTCTCTTTCTACTTCTGTCAACTAAAGAAGTTGCAATTGTCTCAAATGTGTTACCATTTCCTATGTGTTTCTCTCAACCTCTATATTTTGTCTATATAATGTACTATAGTAGTTTACTATTACCTTCATAATTTTGGCTGGGTTTACTTCTACCCTACAATTCTTATAAGTCCTGATTTTAGTTATCATCCTTTCAACCATATGTTGACTCAGATATTGAGCAAACAATTTGGTTGCTGTAGGTTATTGTAAGAAACAGTTGTTTTAAAACTTTTGCTCTATGTTCATTCATATTTTCTAAGTACTCTTGAATATACATTATGACTTCTTTTAATTAGACTTAAACTTGTTTATACCACTTATTCTTTTTTGCAACTGAAATTCCCTTACTTTTAAAGCCCTCTAAATATCTACTGTGACTATTATTCCACATCTCATTGCTTTTATTGACCTTGTTTCTGATCTTCAGTTTGCAATTATCCCAATCCTTTGCAAGTTCATTACTGTTTAGATTCAAATCTAATAACATTTTACTTAAAATTTGATCTGACCAATTATTATATCTTCTTTTTCACAAGAAATAATTGAAAATGCCATGTTTATTAAAATAGACATTTACTTGTTTACTTAACATGCTGTAGTGTTGTATTGTTCTTTCAATGTGGTACACCTTTTTAATCGTGCCAAATTACCATATTTGACTGGAAAATGTATGTATTCTACCTCATTTTTGTCTTATTTTTATTACATCAATAAACACAAATGCATGCATATATTGCTGTAATTATCTGCCCTCAACTGCTACTCTATAATATCTTTTCGCTTCAGAGACATCTTCCTTATTTTCAGCCACAACCATGCATCCTTGATGAAAGGCTGTAACTTTCCCATAATATTCTTTATTCCTTGTTTCAGTTTTTTGATGGAATATATACTGCAGCCAATGTAATTCTTACCCTTGTCAGAAACCTCTCACCGCTATAAATCTAGCCTGCCTATCCTTCCTTTGTTCCTCTATCTTTATTAGGGAATGATCAACCTGTGCATTGCCACTCTGATTGAAGAATGAATGTTCTCCAGCAGGGTGTTAAGGTACAGGTAATGCACATTGAAAAAAAAAGTTCACCACTGTCATGGAGTTTGAACAATTAAAATGCTACAGGCTGTCATTTTTTATGCTTGCTAAACAGCAATTTAAAATTAAAAGGAAAAGTACATACAAATTAGAAAAGAAAAATGTGTTTGTGTGTGTGAATACCTGTGTATTTATGTTTCTGTCTGCATGTGTAAGTATATGCATGCTTGTGTGCATGAAAGTTGAGTTAAGATGCAACGAGAGAGAGAGAGAAAAAGATGAGCACTGGCTGCAACAGCCAGTCCACCAGCACGTTTTTTTTTAAACATTAAGAAGTACAAAACTCTTAATTTATGGCATTATTGTTTTGCATTTGTTTGTTTTTGTTTTTAAAGGTACACCTCAGCAATATTACCAAAATCAGGAACAGTTAATGGAAGGAAGGAGGGAGGCTAAAGCTTCAATACCTTGTATTCTGTATTTTTTATTTAACATTGAGTTGTAATTGGTGTGTGTGTGTGTGTATGTGTGTGTGTGTGTGTGTGTGTGTGTGCATGTGCATGCGTGTGTGTGTGTGTGTGTGTGTGTGTGTGTGTGTGTGTGTGTGTGTGTGTGTGTGTGTGCATGCATGTATCTCTTTGTATTTGTTTTTATGCAGAAATATGTGTTTGTCTGTATTTCTGAATGTGTGTATTTCTATTTGCAAGTCTGTATATCTGTCTGTGCTTCTGAGTGCCTGTGTGTGTTTGTACACATTAAATACTTAACAAACTTATATTTTGAATTTAAAATACTTCTTCCAACAACAGTTACATATTCTATAGCAAGTTTGAAACATTAGGTGGAAGAAGTATTTTGATTCCAAAAATATTAAAAATATGTATAGTAATTAAAAAACTGAAGAATAAAAAATAAATTTAACAGAATGGCTGTTCTCTAAGCACTGCAAAGTCTTCCATTATGTGTTATTGTGTAAATAATGCCCTTCCAGGGGTGTAGAGGCAGACATACCAGGGCCTGCATTATTTACACAATAACACAGATGCAGCAGGGCATTATTGCTTGCTTATGATACCCTTGTTAATTAATACTAAGACCCCTTTCTTTTGCTCTCCTGCTATTCAGTAAAGAAAGCATCCTTCCCATTTTTATTTACAAAGTTTTTATGCTCTTTATGATTTTGGTGTGCTTCTTGTAAAAAGTATTATCTGTGCATATTGTTGTAATAAAAGCCTGTAGCTGTATTTTTTCCTGCCCACCAATTCATTATTGCTGTAGATCAATACATCAAATTGTAACATGGTAAAAGCCTACCTAGTATTCTAGTCATGTATATTCTTTACCTTTCTACTATACACTGGTCATCATAATCTATTTTTGTGTCATGTTATATTTTTATACAATATTGTTCCAACTGCATCTGATATTTTATTTTTATTATGACAGCACATAATTCTTTCCCTCCCCTCAAAAAGTAACAAATTAACTATATCCCTATTTTTCTATAATCATTGGAGCTAACACTCTACTCTATAGAAGCTGTGGTGGTGATAGAAGCCACAGTGGTGCAGCGGTAGCATTGTTGCCTCACAGCAAGAGTTTCTCGCATTCGATTCTCGGCTGGAGCACCTTCTGTGTGGAGTCTGCATTTCCTCCCCGTGGTCGAGTGGCGTTCGAAAGACATGCGTGAATGGGCGTGCCTTCGTTGAAGATTGGGTGTCGAGCTGGCACCTCGGCACCGTAAAAATCTACTGCCAATCATTAGCAGACTGGAGTTCTGCTGTGGAGACCCCTAACCGGGAAAAGCCGAAAGAAGAACAAACAATGGAGCTAACACTCTCTAAAAGCAACAGTATATAACTTTTTCTGTTTTCTTTCCAATCAGATTTAAACCCCCTGGTTTTCTCCTATGGGCTGGAGAATCCCCATTATAATCACAAATCAATTTTTTCACTTTCCTGCAGCTGGCAAATTAAATACTTTATTTCTGAATCTGCCACTCTGTCCGTGTTCTATTAGATAGCCCAACAATGGTACCTACATTCTTTCATTTAACATATCTATCACTCTAAATTTGTATTAATTTCTGCAGGTTGTTCATTTCAGCAACTAGTGCACACTTTACCATTTATCATTTAACTTCATTTGTTATTTCAAACACAGTAGCTAGTTTCAAAAGGTTAAGCCTATTATCTATCCAGACAAACTGACTCATTCCTCCTGTAATCAAGCATAGCTTATCAAGTAAGGCGCTAGAGGCAGATTAGGTCAGCTTGATAACAAATGTGACTTTACATACAACATAGATTATGAAATAACTATCCCTGAGATTCAGAAAGCTCTCCACGGTGTGCAGGAATAGTGCAAGAGCTGCTGCATGCAATATGGCTGATGAGCGATCCAGGAACGAGCTCCCGGGACGTGCACGAGCGCTCCTACACTATTCCTATACGGACACAGCTCCTATATGCTAATTACCCTATTTGCTGGTGAACATCATGCAAATGAGGTGAATTAGTGATCCAGGAAGCAAGCAGGCGTCTGTGCAGGAATAGTGTAACCTGCAGAAATGTATTCAGTTACTAACCGAAGGCATTTATGCAAATTACAAAACAGAGGCATGACAGCTCAAAAGAAAGCATGTATTCAATGTAGTAGGCATACCAATGGCCAAATATATGGCCAATGGCATGGGAAATATTTGCAAAATTATAACAAATAACTTTTTTTGGCCGATTTTGGCCGTTTAAGCATAGGGCAGTGGTTTGCAAATGGCATTGGCCCGAAAATAATTAAAAAAGTTGGAATAACCTTTTAAACCCAATTCTGCCATAATAGTCAATGGCATGCATAAGACAACAATACTATGGAATAGTGGTTGCTAAGGGGGAAGGCTGAGTGTCAGTTTTGTAACCATTCATTAGCAGTCAGTTTTATGCAAATGAGGGGATTGATACTGAATCACAAATTTCCCCTCAGTGTTATCTTGCAGCCAACCGTGTAGGTGCAGCAACACCATGGTATAAGCATAAGAGGTAGATGACCTCATAAGGGGGAGTGCCATGCATACTGTAAGCTTATTGGAGCTCTGTGGCCCGTGTTTGCCCTTAGCTAAGCACAGCTAAGGAAGGGGTGCGTGTCTGAGGCTGCCTAGCAGTGTTTACATTACCTAAATGGGTGCACGTGCCACACACCAGGTTTTAAACAAAAAAAGCCCAGGAAATAGCAGCTCTGTTCACATCTGAGCACTGGGTATGTGCGGCATGCCTCGAAGCTTAAACAGGAAGGCAATGGGAAGGGAAAACAGCAGTAGAAAGGCAATCAAGGAGAACTAGCATAGCTGGCAGGTGAACTGTATCAGAATCAGCCAATTACACAGACAGCAGCCCAGCCCAGTACACTACTATAAACTATGCAATCACCTTTCACTCTGGTTTTTCCCACAAACTCTACACCACCGGTGTACACAGACGGGGAAATTTTACCTGTCAAAACTAACAAAATGATAGGGGCTGCTGTTGCTCTCATACATCAATATGTGGAAGAGGCTGAGGGTGGGGATGATGAGAATGCTAATGACCAACCCAAAGTGAGGAGAAGGAGAAGAGTGTACAGACCCAGGGTAACCTACCAGGGCTACATGAGGTGGAGATAGTGGAGCACTATAGGGTGGACAGAGACATCCTACAGCAAATTGTTGAGCTGTGCCGGCCACGCCTCACACACAGAACCAACAGAGGGGAACCCATCCCAGTGGATACCAAGGTATGTGTAGGGTTAAGAATACTAGCCAAAGGTACCTTCCAAAGGCCAACTGGGGATATCATGGGGATCTCACAGGCATCAGCATCCAGGGTAGTCCATTAGTTCCTGGACGCCATATCAGCACCTGTGAGGCGTTGACCAGCAATATGTGTCTCTTCCACAAATAGCAGAATACCCTGAGGTAGTGGGTGCTATAGACTGCACACACATACACATCAAAGCACCACCCTGTGAGCGGCGTAGAGTCTACATAAGCCGCAAGGGCGTCCCCTCCATCAACTGCCAGGTTGTGTGCAATGCCCAGGGCATTATCATGAATGTGTGTGCTGGCACCCCTGGAAGCTATCACGACTCCCACATCTGGTATATGACACGGCTGTACCAGAGATTTGCCAGTGGGGACATCCCATATGGCCACCTAGTGGGGGATGCTGGTTATGCACTGGAGCTGTGACTGATGACACCCATCAGAAATGCACACACACACCTGAACAAGAACTCCATAATGAGGCACACGCACAAACCAGAATCATAATAGAGCATGTGTTTGGGATGTTCAAGTCATGAGTCTGGTGCCTGGACATATCCAGTGGAGCCTTGCAGTACTCGCCAGCTACGTGTACACAAATTTTCATTGTATGTGCCATGCTACACAATATGATCCTGTGGAAACAGCTGCAGCAGGAACAGCATGGGCAAGGCCACACCCCCCCCCCCACCATTGCCAAGGCCAGCACAGGCACAGAGGGACTCGGAGGAGGAACAACCTGAGCCTGCCCATGTAGGCAGAAGGAGGCATGCCCAGTATGCCCAGGCTTTGGCAAAGAGGCAACGCATAGCACATACACTGACACGGTAGGAACCCAGGGAATGACACCTCTCACTCTGACTCACACATACAGTAAAAGGGATGCCAAACATGACACAACCTGTGCTTTACCATGTATAGGGAGTGTACTATGTGCATCCGACATAGTCAACCCTCAAGCACCATCCTCAGTACTGGCACAGCTGCAAGGTAAGTCACTCTTCCTATCAATTGCAGAATGGAATAGTATGTTCTGCTAGTTGTGGCTATGGTATGGATGTGAGCATGCAAGGGAATTGGGTGGCTGAATGGGATGGCAGCAGATAGTGGACACATATGGGCAGCATGAAATCCATAACAAATACTGGTGTCAACAAAGTAAGCAGTATTAGACAAGGTGACAAATCCCATTGCAGTACATGTGGTGGCCCAAATGTGTGTCCATAGGACACACACATGCATGTCAGCGAGGCTCACATACCCAACAACAGCCTCAGTCAGCAGGACAGGTGTAGATGACCATAAAGAAAGGCCTCCAATTGATGGCAATGGAGAACAGCCCCCTCCAAACCTACACAGACAGACTACAACAGGTCTGGCAGTTATATGTTAGTTCTGAAGGGTAAGAAGTCTGAAACTGAAATGTAGGTCAATAAAACATAAGATCTGTACTCTACTGATATGCCTCTAGTTTGCATGATAGGTCAGAATACAAAACTAAATGGAAGCCAAACGAGTACATGAAATACCAGTACAGTCATAGCAAATGTTTACAGTTGTCAGGTGTGCCCCCCCCCAATCCTGTGTAGAAATGCAGTAACATGTACGTGTGGGTTTAATAACAGTGGAGCACAGATTACCTGAGCTGGCCCAATTTACAGGATAGATTGTTGCATGTGTACAATATGCAGGGGTCTGTGTGTTAGGTTGTTGTGTGTTCTATATTGTGTGGAAGTGGTCAGCATTTAGGCATGGTGGGTTGTGTCTCGGTGGCCTGTGGCCAGTACTGTTGATGACAGGGTCATGTTCTGACAACTGCAGTGTCAACCACAATCCATCCCAGCAAGACCCAATTCAGCAGTCATCCATACTCATTGTTCAGATATCAATATCTGTCACCATCTGAAAGATGGACATGCAATGAATGTGGGCCCAGACATACACACGGTACACAGGTAGAAGTACCCTAGACAGAGTACATGAAATGTAACTGTCAACTGCACACATCTTTGGAATTGTACATATACATTAGCAGCACATTAGTTGTCTGTATAGTATGGAATACTGATGTATTCTGGCCAATCACTGGCAGTCCACAAAAGCCACAGTTATGAAGTAATGAGAGACTGCCTATGTCCCCGCACAAGGCAGCATAAGGGGAATGTCCCAGGTATATCTGTGAGTCAGCTGCAAGAAGCTTCCATATCACACATGCACTCAGCTCACCCCACCATCAGACACAGGTTTATCACAGGTCATAGCCTTGCTGTTGGGAATGAGTACAGTATGACCCCACTTCTGTATGGGAATACCCACAGAATGCAGTATGCGGAAGAGGTGTCCCATGCAGGTGTGTCCCTAGCTGTAAGCAGCACCCTGCCAGCATCCAGACTAAAGGATTAATATGGACAGGAACTATTGCCATTAACACCTCACACACTTACCCTGTCACCCCAGAAGAATCCAGTGGCTCGCAGCCTGGGAATGAAGGAGTGACAGAATGCACTGGCCTGCTACAGATGACCTGCATCACTACCAAATGCCCTACAGTCCTCTGTCAAAGGCATGTGCCTCACCTGTACTGCCAGTGTATGTTATCTCATGGGGTCCCAACTAACACCATAACACAGTCCACAGAACACAAATGTAAGGCCATGTTGACAAATCCCAGTAGCATGCCCACCATGTCCTACTGCATGAACTCTGGACCAACCCCTAAATACTGCTTGGGATGAAGGGACAACTATAGGGATACTTCTCAGATATTGATCGTATAATGTTAGGAAGAGGATAGAATAACAGAGTGGGGGGTGTAGAAGCATGGGCGCCACAGAGTGTGTGAAGTCTGAAACTCTGATGTGTGCCCATACTACCCCTGCCTGCAAACCCAGTAATGGGTGGTTACAAACCTGCTCGTAAACCACAATGTGAAGGGGAACTGACCAGATATATGCGCCCTACCTCTGGGTAACTTGGGTGAATCTGTACAGCTGAGAAGTATGGCCACAGCAGAATATTGTCACTCTGTTACATGAATAGATGTACAAGCAGGGGATCCTCAGCCACCACAGCGCCAAGGTGCTGGACCATTTACATAGACCCATCAGCAAGTGTCTGCAGCTACCCCTCCAGAATGTCATGATTGTGCAAGAATATGTAGGCTGCAGACCACAATACTGGACACAGCTTCATTCATCTTGTATTTCCCAGGAAATAACTGTGAGCAAATAAGTATATCTGTCAGGCATTGATGACATAATACATCACAGTGTAAAACAGTATATATGTCTGAATATCTCTGCTAACACCAACCATGTAACACAAGCAGCACAGACACAATAGTTACAGTTTCCCGCTATCTTTCGCCCATTGCTCCATATTGTCAACCGATCTACAGATATCCTACAGAAACAGGTCGCTAGCTGTAGGTGTAGAACACCAAATCCTGGAATGGATTCACACACTCAATACAAAAGGTCATACTGGGCATGCTCCTACACTTAGAGAAGTAAAGCCCATGAATGACAACAACAGTGGACTATATATATCTGTCAGTCACAGATGTATGTGCACACACACCACACTGCACACCATTCATGATTTGCACACACATTGGGTAGGAATACTCCCACATATCCAAGGCCAACACACTATAATATGTCAAACATACACACACAGATGTGGGGAAGAGAGAGACAGACAGTGACAGAGAGATTTCCATCATGAGGCCTGTCCCACCCACAATACAATTGGCCAATATCACATGATGTGCCAATGTCAATCACTGTAGACATTTACTTTTGGTAGCCCTCGGCCCTATAGTGTCTGTGGTGCTTGTGATAACTGTGCAACATGATAGTACAAATCAGTATTCATCTAGCATTTGTATACTCAGTCCTGTCAAATGTAAAGTTGTGTGTGACTAAGTGTTGTGTGTGTGTTTTCAGAGGAATGGTTTATGGCCCATTCACACACACTGCTCTTCCCATTGCCCATGTTAGCACTCATGCTGATGTCAGTCACCTTGAAATAACCCTCTGGCCAAGTCTTCGCCCCATATGCTCTGTGGCACTTGTGATAGCTGCGTAATGCTATAGTGTAACATACTAGTTAGGTAGGAGTTCTAATCCCAGACATGGCAACTGTGAAACTGTGTGTGTTTGTGTGAGAGAGAGTGTGTGTCTTTGATAATACCTGATATTATGGACATTCACACTTACTACTCTCCTCCTTTAGCACTGATGCTGATGTTAGTCACCTTCAAAGATACCCCTGGAGAGGTCTCCAATGTGTAAGCTTCATGGCGCATGCCATAAATGCGAAACAATGTAGTAGCAGTAACTACGCAGGTATGGGTTTGAATCTCATCTGTGGCAAGTGTTTGTGTGTGTACCTCAAATATTTTGGCCCCATTTACACCCAGTACACATCTTAGAGCCTGACTTTAGCAGTCCTGCAGATATCATCCACCTTAGAAGTACCTGTTGCCAACTCTAAACCATGTCAGGTCAGTGGTGCATGTGGTAAATGCATAACATAATGGTCCATAAAGATTTGTTTTAAGAATTAAATAGTTTATAGCCTGTTCCAGTGTGCCCAGACCATCTACTTTTTTCTGACTTTTTTCTGGGTCCATAAAGATCTCTCACTCACTACATCACCCAATGCCAGTATTTACAAGGGCTGGTGATGTTCCTCACCTTAGAAGTACCTTGGGACAGCTAGGTAGAGGTTTGACTCTCAGTACTGGCAAGTGTGTGTGTCTGTCATCAGTATCCTATGTGGAGGTTGCTGTGATTGTGTAATAACAAGATGCATTGTGGGGAGGTTTTTCTAAATTATTATTGTGAGGACCTAGTATATGTCACAATGTCCACCTTACAAGGACAACAGATGTCAAACACCAGAGAGGCTGGTGTAGACAATCCATAGCCCTACATGTGACATTATGGATTGGTGAACAATATAGGCAACACTTTTATTACTCAGGGAACACTCTCCACCCATGTCTCACACACGAGCACACTTGGCTAGGCAACAACCACTATATTGATAGCTCCCTGCATATTGCCTCACAGATAGTAACCATGGTGTGATTGCAGTGGACTGCATGCCTGTTGATCACAACAGTGCCACTGACATCAGAAAGTACTGTGATGTGTTACATCTCCTGACTGTGTGTTATCCAGCAAGTAAAAGGACATGGCACCCTGTTCCATCCTCACAGTAGGCAAATAAATGCTTACAGTGGCCCTTTTGCTATGTTCCCCACTGGACACCTACAACAACTGTAGATTCTGCAAATGTAACCCACAAAGGGAATACCATGCCTTATACACATGCCCTGTATAGACAGACGCCACTAACTCCACTGAATACCTGTATCATGCTGTCAATATAGGTGCAAGCACAACCTCAGTTCCATAGCCAGGTCTCATCAAATGAGGCCAGGAATGCTACATCAGAAGATAACAATCTGTCCACACAACATGCCCCAACGACCTGAAGTACAATTCCACACGTCAAAGAACATGCGTGTGGGACATTTGCACAACCCAGACACTGTCCATGTTATGGAATATAGATCACATACATGGGAAGCAGTGCACATCACTGGCCACCCACAATAGTAACCCAGATGAGTGAATGGTGACTACAGTACCCACTCCTGGAGAGGGGACCACTCCAGGGACTCCACCCCTGAGCCACACTGGAGACTATTGTCATGTGGCCTGATGCCAAGGTATTCCCTTTGCCTAGTCTTGTACAGCCTTCAGGCCCATTCACCTACTACACACCTGTGAAGCAATGAACCTATACATCTCAGTACTGGCAAGTGTGTGTGTGTGTGTGTGTGTGTGTGTGTGTGTGTGTGTGTGTGTGTGTGTGTGTATAGATTAATGATTTTGAAGGCATTCATACTCACTACACCTCCCATTGCCCTACTTTAGCATGCCAGCTGATGTCATTCACCTTGAAATAACCTTTTGGCCATGTTTCAGCCATATAAGCTCTGTGGTGCTTGCGATAACTGTGTAATACTGTAGTGTAGCAAACTAGTTAGGTAGGGGTTCTAATCCTGATCCTGCCAACTGTGATAATGTATGTGATTCACTGACAGTGTGTGTGTGTGTGTGTGTGTGTGTGTGTGTGTGTGTGTGTCTTCATTGACACCTGCTTCTGTGGACATTCACACTTACTACAATTCCCTTACCCCTCCTTTAGCACTATTGCTGATGTTACTCACCTTCACAGATACCTTTGGACAGCTCTCCAACATGTAAGCTCCGTGACACGTGCAATAACTACGTAACACTGTAATAGCAATATACAGTTGGGTAGGGGAATGAAACTTAGTACTAGTAAGTGTGTGTTTGTGAGTGTGTCATCAGTATCCTATGTGGGTGTTGGGGTGATTGTGCAAGAACATCCACTGCAGTGTGGGTTTTGCTACATCATTATATTGAGGACCTATATGTCCCAATGGCCACATTACAAGGACAACAGTTTTCAAACCCTGTAGAAGTTGTTGTAGACAATCCTCATCCATAAACATGTACAGCCATGTGCAATTACTATGTGATAGTATGGATTAGTAAACAATATAGACAACCGTTGTAATACCCAGATACCACTCTCCACCCACAGATCATACACACACACACATGCTTGGGTCTTACTCTCGTACTCCCTTCCTTTCTTACTTTGTCTCTGTCTCTTTCTCTCTCTCTCTCTCTTCCTCTCTGGTGGATGTGGAAAAGTACATCTGTTTTGCATAGATAGCAGCTTGAGTTTTGTAAGTAATGCTCATGATCAGCTGATGGCCTGTGCATGAATTGCAGTCCCCCACTTGCTAATTGCATGTGGAACAGCTGTGGTATCATTCCTGTAGCCAATTGCATGGAAACACACCCCTATAACTAAGCACTTCATGTGGGTGTTAGCCCTTTTCCTTCACTGTGAGCAGGAATTCATGTGGGTGTCTGACAAACAGCATCACAGAAGGTAGTTGGAAATACCTCTTTCAACATACACTGTGGAGACAGGCTAAAAAACAGGAGGAGGATGCTCCAGACATGGGGACAAAATGTAAGTATTGCTGTTCTACATTTGCAGTAATGTTGGTTTAACATGGTTTGTGTGGACATGTCTGTTCTACATGATTTAAAGTCTGGCATGACAGTGTTATGTGTTTGAGGAAACTCTCACCTGTAGGGCTCTCTGCAAACTGGCCAGAGTTTAGAGTCCTACATCTGGTGTGTTACTCACACATTTCCTATCTTTAGAAATGCAGTAGCATACTCTGATGATTGCAGTGGACTGCATGCCTGTTGATCACAACAGTGCCACTGACATCAGAAAGTACTGTGATGTGTTACATCTCCTGACTGTGTGTTATCCAGCAAGTAAAAGGACATGGCACCCTGTTCCATCCTCGCAGTAGGCAAATAAATGCTTACAGTGGCCCTTTTGCTATGTTCCCCACTGGACACCTACAACAACTGTAGATTCTGCAAATGTAACCCACAAAGGGAATACCATGCCTTATACACATGCCCTGTATAGACAGACGCCACTAACTCCACTGAATACCTGTATCATGCTGTCAATATAGGTGCAAGCACAACCTCAGTTCCATAGCCAGGTCTCATCAAATGAGGCCAGGAATGCTACATCAGAAGATAACAATCTGTCCACACAACATGCCCCAACGACCTGAAGTACAATTCCACACGTCAAAGAACATGCGTGTGGGACATTTGCACAACCCAGACACTGTCCATGTTATGGAATATAGATCACATACATGGGAAGCAGTGCACATCACTGGCCACCCACAATAGTAACCCAGATGAGTGAATGGTGACTACAGTACCCACTCCTGGAGAGGGGACCACTCCAGGGACTCCACCCCTGAGCCACACTGGAGACTATTGTCATGTGGCCTGATGCCAAGGTATTCCCTTTGCCTAGTCTTGTACAGCCTTCAGGCCCATTCACCTACTACACACCTGTGAAGCAATGAACCTATACATCTCAGTACTGGCAAGTGTGTGTGTGTGTGTGTGTGTGTGTGTGTGTGTGTGTGTGTGTGTGTGTGTGTGTGTGTGTGTATAGATTAATGATTTTGAAGGCATTCATACTCACTACACCTCCCATTGCCCTACTTTAGCATGCCAGCTGATGTCATTCACCTTGAAATAACCTTTTGGCCATGTTTCAGCCATATAAGCTCTGTGGTGCTTGCGATAACTGTGTAATACTGTAGTGTAGCAAACTAGTTAGGTAGGGGTTCTAATCCTGATCCTGCCAACTGTGATAATGTATGTGATTCACTGACAGTGTGTGTGTGTGTGTGTGTGTGTGTGTGTGTGTGTGTGTGTGTGTGTGTGTGTCTTCATTGACACCTGCTTCTGTGGACATTCACACTTACTACAATTCCCTTACCCCTCCTTTAGCACTATTGCTGATGTTACTCACCTTCACAGATACCTTTGGACAGCTCTCCAACATGTAAGCTCCGTGACACGTGCAATAACTACGTAACACTGTAATAGCAATATACAGTTGGGTAGGGGAATGAAACTTAGTACTAGTAAGTGTGTGTTTGTGAGTGTGTCATCAGTATCCTATGTGGGTGTTGGGGTGATTGTGCAAGAACATCCACTGCAGTGTGGGTTTTGCTACATCATTATATTGAGGACCTATATGTCCCAATGGCCACATTACAAGGACAACAGTTTTCAAACCCTGTAGAAGTTGTTGTAGACAATCCTCATCCATAAACATGTACAGCCATGTGCAATTACTATGTGATAGTATGGATTAGTAAACAATATAGACAACCGTTGTAATACCCAGATACCACTCTCCACCCACAGATCATACACACACACACATGCTTGGGTCTTACTCTCGTACTCCCTTCCTTTCTTACTTTGTCTCTGTCTCTTTCTCTCTCTCTCTCTCTTCCTCTCTGGTGGATGTGGAAAAGTACATCTGTTTTGCATAGATAGCAGCTTGAGTTTTGTAAGTAATGCTCATGATCAGCTGATGGCCTGTGCATGAATTGCAGTCCCCCACTTGCTAATTGCATGTGGAACAGCTGTGGTATCATTCCTGTAGCCAATTGCATGGAAACACACCCTATAACTAAGCACTTCATGTGGGTGTTAGCCCTTTTCCTTCACTGTGAGCAGGAATTCATGTGGGTGTCTGACAAACAGCATCACAGAAGGTAGTTGGAAATACCTCTTTCAACATACACTGTGGAGACAGGCTAAAAAACAGGAGGAGGATGCTCCAGACATGGGGACAAAATGTAAGTATTGCTGTTCTACATTTGCAGTAATGTTGGTTTAACATGGTTTGTGTGGACATGTCTGTTCTACATGATTTAAAGTCTGGCATGACAGTGTTATGTGTTTGAGGAAACTCTCACCTGTAGGGCTCTCTGCAAACTGGCCAGAGTTTAGAGTCTTACATCTGGTGTGTTACTCACACATTTCCTATCTTTAGAAATGCAGTAGCATACTCTGATGATTGCAGTCAGTACATGGTGACATCCATGTGAGATACTGACTTCATATCCCTTAGAAGAGATATGTCACAACAAACCCTGTTAATACCAGGAATTTTCTCAATTTATCACAGCAATATGTCAATATTGGCCCTGTGTTTGTGCCTCTGTCCCCAGAAGTCTGTCACCCTTTGTCCATATGTCATGCAGTAAGAGGTGCATATGTACAGTATGTCATTATTTACTGACATCATACCTGATAACAAGCCAGTGAGATATCAGACTGCTAGACATGTGTGAGTGGCACATATGGGGATGGTTTTGTTCACACAGTCCATATACTGTACTATTAATTAGGCTTACCATAATGTGACTGCGACTGTGTTGAGATTGGTTGTGGGTATGCACTTTCACACTAGTGTCTGTTACTCATGCTGTTACATTACATGCCTGTAATGCCTGCTATATTTGCAAGTACATGTGTAGTCCCCCATAGGAAACTTGGGTCAGTGTTGTGGCAGTCTGCCTGTAGTTTGCACAGTGCTTTGTGACATGCCTAGCAGCTCAGTGTATTTACCTAGTGTGATGGTATGTCCAGATATTTGTCAGACGTACTGTTGCCTGGCCACCATAACTGTTGTGTATTTCTGAAAAAACAGTGGGATGCTGTGAAGATGTATGTCACTAACCAGTGGGAAGTATGTTTTTTTCTTACTATGAATTGTAACTTTTTATTATATGCAATCTCTGAGTCTGCTGGTAGAAACACTGCATAGCTCTGCTTTGTGTTCAACATTTGAGTATCCATTATCTTAAATTGCTACATAAAATAGTTAATAGTTTACTCTAGTCTGCATTTAAACCCATGTCTTATTTAATTGTTTCAGTGACTGCATCATTTAATGCATGCTGCTTCCTCCATATGTTTTATTACCTTTATGCAACCACTCTCTGTCTTTTTCCTTCTCTCTTATAGTTTTTGCCCCCTTAAAAGACCTTGCAATTAAACTCCACCACAAAGTGCTTTTTACCTGATCAGCAACCAGATGATCATGCCTCCGATAATTCAGAGCCACAGAAACAAGCATATCTAAAGAAAACTGTGTATGTCTAATTCCTTCTCATGATATTTTTATGCTTGTCTTAGATATTTTTTGCCCTTGAGAGCATGCCACTAGTGCAGCCAGCTACCCTTTCCCAGATCCCTAGTCTCCCCATTGTATTTTTAGATATTTAGATGGATTTTAAGGCAGAAATGCCCCCCATTAGTGTTTTTTCATCACTGGCATCTCAATTATAGCTGTAGTACCCACGTACAACCAAGTGAATGCTCCCTAGTCCCACTGTTTTTGGAAATCAGATAGTGGACTCCTCTGAAGACTCATCTCTATTTCTGTCTCAGAGTTATTGCTATTACCCTCACACGACCCACTACAGTGTTATTTAATGTTAACCTCTCATCACTCCCCTCCTGTCTGTTAAACTAAAGGCATAACATGTAAAACTACACCCACTTAGCATTTTTCTCCTAAACATACTTTCTGCCTGTTTTCCTTTACTACCCAGAGTTACTTGAACCATTCTATCTTCTGTAAAGATCTGTCTGCTGATCCTAACAATTTACAGACCACCCCCTTTTTTCTCTGTTCCTTATCTTCAGGTGATTGTTTTTTTTCCTTCTGTAACAACCATTGAGGACAGGTGCAACCCGCTCTGTTTGCCCTCTGCTTCGCTCTGGGCTCATTCTGCTCCCCTACTCTACCCCATTCCCACCCCCCCACTTCCTCCAGATTTATACTTCCTGTAGCTCCATCCACTGGATTTTTCAGACCAATTACATCCTCCCTACTACAATACTATTCCCTCCATATCCTGCCTACACCTCTCCACCTTTTGAATACCACCCAACACCCATTCTTTCATTCTTACTACTTCACACAAACCACCTTTCTCTCAGTATAAAATTGTACCACATATCATACCTGTCCTCATTCTTATTCATTCTAATTTCTTTACTACTACTATCTCCATCCACCTCTTTTGACTCTAGACTAAGAATTACACCCCCACAATCCACAACACAAATCACCAACTCACAAGTCAACCTATATAGTTACTCCAACATATCTTCATCCCTATTAGCAAGTAACACCCTCTGTTCAGCCAAACCTTGCCCCTCCCCACCACTAAGCTTAAATTAACACTACATTACCCTCAATTACCATCACTAAAAAGTCACCAACCACACACTCCACTCCATCTCCTCATACTCCTACCCAAAAGTGGAGCTATACACCCCAACCCTGGACCTGATAACTTATTCAATAATTACCCACACCCCTAAAGCCCATGATTTGTACTTCAGAACAATCAATGCTCGAAGTCTCTGCAATAAGATTACAGAATTCCAGGCCTGGCTTAGTCACCACTCCCCTGACAAAATAGCAGTAACTGAAACCTGGCATAAAAAAAAACATATATTAGACTCTGAAATCCTTCCACCTGGCTACAACTTTATTCGTAAAGATAGGGCCCAGAAAAAAGGAGGGGGTGTAGCCCTAATATATAAAGACTCCTTAACAATAAATATACATCCAGTGCCAATCCCCAATTTTGGTTCCCTGGAAATCTTAATAACATTCCTACTTATAAACCATTGCAAACAACTATGTACTGTCATCATCTATATTCCCCCAGTCACATCACACACTTAGAATACTTCCTAGGATGGATAAACTATACTATCCACCAAGAAACCATCATACTAGGTGATACTAACATCAACTGGCAAAACCTAACCTCCAAATCTCCTAACACCAGCATTAATCTCTATAGTTTCACACAACTTATCTCGGAGCCTACATGGGCATTAAACACCCGAGCCGAAGCTATACTAGATTGGATCTTAGTATCCCGCTCCCCCAATACTACACCAATACCGTACACTCCCCAACAACCACCTACCTGCTTACACCCACAGAACCCAGTTACACATTACCAAACCTCACACATATAAATCAATCAGGAACCTTGCCCACTTTAACCATGAAACATTTATAATTACCCTACAAACTCATAACTGGTCCCCACTAAAAAAAGTGCCCTTAGACAAGGCTATACAATACTTTAACAGCACCTTTCTGAACACACAAAACAGCCTAGCACCCCTTCGTATTAAATGCTCAGAACCAAACCCTGCCCCCTGGTTGACAAAGCATACCAAACAAACCCTTATGTCCAGAGACAAAACTTGGAAAACTTGGAAAAATGTAGGACCACAGAAAATGAACTAAATTACAAAAAAATGTAGAAATGCCACAAAGAAACTTATCATAACGGACAAAAAATCCTACTTCTCCTCTAAACTTTCCTCCCAAAATACCAACAGAATTCTGGAAATCAGTATCCTCCCTTCTGAATCCTGGTAACATCCAAAATCCTTCACCTGCACCCGACAAAAACCCTCTCCAAATCTCCCAAATATTCAATAACCCCTTTATAGACACCATCCAAAAATTAATCAAGGACTCACCCTCAAAAACAAATTCCACCCTTACCACTACCACTATAGACCACTATCCACCTTAAATAACTCTCCCCATTTAACTCACCTTTTTTTCCCAACCCGTGCCTACATCCCTTATTCAAAGATTTCTAGCCAAATTAAAACCCTGCTCACTCTCAGCTGATAACCTACCATCAGAATACTTAAAGCTAGCAGCCAAGGCAATTGCCTATCCAGTCAGCACTCTTATCAATCGCTCCATTACTGAATCATATGTCCCCCTACTATGGAAAAAATCCATAATTACCCCTCTTCGCAAAGGTGGTAATGCCCATGAGCTATCAAACTACTGCCCCATCTCTATCCTCTCCCCACTATCAAAAATCCTAGAAAAATGCATTCAAACCCAACTACTAGATCACCTCATCAAAAACCTCTTATCTCCCACTCAGCATGGATTTCACCCAAGCCGTAGCACTACCTCAGCCCTACTTTCCTTTACTGACATAGTGAACAAAGCTCTTGACACTGACTTATCCACTTCTGTACTCCTGCTTGACCTTTCAAAAGCTTTCAACACTGTATTTCACCCTAAGCCTTTACAACACCTACAGAAACTTAGCTGCTCCCATACTGTAATAACCTGGTTTTCCTCCAACCTAAACAGCAGACAGCAATCATCAGCAAAGCCAACTGTCTGATTTCTTACTAAACAACACAGATGTCCCACAAGGATCCATATTAGGACCAATACTTTTTAACATTTTCATTAATGATCTATATAAAGCCTCCCAGGACAGCATACTAATTCAGTACGCAGATGATTCAGCTATCATCTCATCCTCACATGATTTCACTAACCTCCAAAAAATAACCCAAGATTCTTTCTCCGCTATAGAAAACTGGCTGAATGACTCTCAATTAATGCTTAACCAAAAAAAAAAAACTAAATTGTTATTATTCTCATCAAAACCTCCAACTACAGAATTCAAAATCCTCTCCCATAACAAAACAGTAATCAAACAGGTACAATTCTCAAAACTACTAGGAATTACTATCGACAACAAACTCTCCTTTGAGCAACATATATTGAACATGGTAAAGATGACCCATTTCAAACTAGGCAAATTATACTGGCATAAACTATACCTTGATAACCAAATTAGGAACAAACTAGCAAATACTTTGTTCATTCCATCTCTTATGTATGGTAGTCCCATTTTCACCATCCTCCGTACATCACTTAGCAGGAAGCTACAACAATGCTACTATAAAATAGCAAACTTTGCATCAAACTTGCCCACCCGCTCACACCACTGTACTTCCCTCTCAAACCTATCCTGGCTAGAATTCCACCACTACCTCCAATTCACTCAACTCTCTATGGCCCATAAATTAATTTTTCAACCCAATAGCTGCCCCAGTCTCCAATCCATCTTACACACATATATCCCTACTCAATCCCTCTGCTCTTCTGAGAAAACGCTATTAAATGTAGCCAAACCCAGTAAGAGAGGTGGAGAATCCCTATATTCATACAGCATCACCAAACTGTGGAATCCCCCCCCCCCCGAGCATTACCCAGCTAGACTCCCCAAAGCCATTTAAAACTGCACTAAAAACCTACTTGTTACAAAATACAAGCTGTACATGTAATATACAGTGTAAACCCCCTTAAATAGATAACCGACTAAACAAAAACTCTACCCTGTAACACCTCTCATTTCATCTTTTCTCAGGTAATAGAAGACCTTATTATTTGTCCATCATAAAGTAAGTAATTTCTGTGTTATAGTTTTTTAACTGTAATTTTGAAGCTTGCTGAATAATGTATGCAACATCTGCTTTGCAATTGCATACTTTTCTCTAGTACTCACTTGCTTTTGTTTCTGTTTTGCTTTAAAACTGCAGATCCTTATCTCCCCAGATCTGTAATCTAACTGCATATGTTTTGTTATATTGTTATTTATGTACCTTTCTTCCTCAGCCCTCCACTGAAAATGGGTCCAGTGGCCAGTGGACTTTCCCAGTCAACAAATGCCTATCAATCAATAAATAAATAAATAAATATGTGGGCTTGGGACATCTGCTCCTCCGGTTAATATGTGTTAGGACAGACAGGAGTATGTGAATGCATCAACTGTGTGAGCTTATCTATTCCAGTATTTTTGCGATATCCCCATTTACATGGCTGTAAACATCTACTTTGTCAGGCTTGGTCCACACGTCTTGCACTAAGGAGTTCTGTGTATACCTCCAGACTGACCAGATTGTGTGAGACTGTCCACGTTTATTGGTCATATCTCTGCTGTATTCTACAGGATCATTACTGTGATTTGTGTGGTACTACACTATGATGATCTTCTGATGTCTGTCAGTAACTGATGGTGTACATGTCAGCATCAGAAGTGACTTTCCACACATGTCTGTTGACACAGCCCCTGTTACTGTAGCAACATTCTACATTTATACCTGCAATACTTACATTACATCCCCTTGCATTAACAGGTTGTGACTACTGGTGCTGAGGTATGACTCCACTACATGTTATGGGCATATGTTTTATATATATATATATATATCTATATATATATATATATATATATTACATACACAAACACACACACACACACACATATATATATATATATATATATATATATATATATATATAAATATATATATATATATATATATATTTATACATATATAACACACAGACACAGACACACACACACACACACACACACACACACACACATATATATATATATATATATATATATATATATATATATATATATATATATATATATATATATATGGGTTCATATGAAACAACGACATAAAGAATGACATTCACTATATGAAAGCGAAACCATCGACATTGCAAAACAACACTACATTTTATCGTAAGTACAGTGCTAACATGGGTCCTGCAGGGGGGAAGTAGTATGGGTGCAGTGTCGTATCATATCCTTTACTTCCCCCCTGCAGGACCCATGTTAGCACTGTACTTACGTATAAATGTAGTGTCGCTGTTTTGCAATGTCGATGGTTTTGTTTCGATATAGTGAATGTCGTTCTTTTGCGTGTCGTTGTTTTCATATGAACCCATATATATATATATATATATGTACAAATATATATAAATGTATATGTGTATGTACACGTATACATATATCTACACACACACACACACACACACACACATATATATATATACACACATACACACACATATATATATATATATATATGTATATATATATATATATATATATATATATATATATATATATATATATATATTTATAAAGCCATATCTTTATGTGTAAACATGAGTGTTGTATATACCTTCCTAGATGTATCCCACCATATTTATCTGATATGTGTACATTTAGATATAACAACATACTGATTCTCCACTGTTTTCACTAACAAGTACTGAACAATTGTAGAAGTCAAAGCAGTTGTTCACTACTATTCAGTATGTGTACTGAAAGATATATTTGAAAAAAACAATAAACATCTTCACAGCTCCGATGGCTTAGTGGTTAACAGCTGTGACTATAGTGTACAAGGTCCTGGGTTCACGACTTGCAAGTGCTTTTTATTTTGTTGCTAGTCAGAACATGGACTGTTGGATACAGAGTGGTTAAAGCAGTTTTGAGCAGCTTTAAGCAGGTTTGCGTGGGTTTGGGCGATGGCAAATGTATGTGTGCAAGTGTGTATTTTTGTAGGATACAGCATTCTGATGATACATTCTCCAAATACAATACACCTTGCCATACATTATAAGGGATAGTAATGTTGCTGACATTAGGAGAGCCATGACAAACCCTCACCCTACTATCCCTGTGGCATATGCAGTAAATGCATATCCCTGTAGTAGCACTGATTAGATAGACAAGGGGTTGCATTGCAGTCCTGGTCAGTGTGTGATTGTGGGTATGCCAGAGCATTATCATGGGTTTCAGTGATGAAAATATCCAATGTGGGGTGTGGGTGCTGGGTATATTGTCTTTACACCATGGTACCACCAGTACATGTCTCAATGTCCACTGTATGAGGATCACTCTCACCATTAACCATACAGATAACTGATTACACTATCCAGCCCAATGATGCATGTGCTGTGTGCAAATTCTCTGTAACAGAATGGACTCACTGACAAGGTAGTTAGCACTGATAAACCCAGGTCTCACAGATGTGTCCATGACTGTTATATGTTTGTCAGTGTGTATGAAGTATGTCATACTATGTATTGTTCATTAACACCCAGTACCTCCCCCATTACCATACTGTACAAGGCTCGGTGATGTTCTTCACTTAACAAGAAACTCGGGACACACCTCATCCTAAAAGCTGTGTGGTGTGTGCAATTAAGGCCAACCACATTAGTAGTAATAAGTACCTAGGTAGGGGTTCTACTCTCAGTGTTGTCAAGTAATTGTGAGCATATGTGAAGGGATCTACTTCAGTTTGTAGAAAATACATGTCCCAGGAGGTCATTTGTCCGAGATCTGACTGCAAACGCTAACATTTCAAAGGAATCATCTTGTGGAAATTCATTCCATCAAAACTAGTGGTAGATTTTAATTGCCCTCTTCCCCACTGTACAGCTGTACAGCGATACTGGAGTTGGGATATATAGTTGGGTGTGGATGTTGTGGGCACAGCCACTCTCTTTGGGGTTATTGCTGTGCGTATCCCCCCTCTTAGTCTGCTGTAATAGTGTACAGTTTATGTTAACAGGTTAAGTACATGTGGCCTGCTGTGTTGTGGTGTGGACAACACCCCCCTGCAGTGCTGGTGCTGGTACTGCCACTATGGGAGTGGCTGTAACTTGTTGCACATCCACGTAGACCTCCACCTGTTGGTGTTGCTGACCTACGTCCATGTGGCTGTCACCCTACTCCCACCATATGCTCTAACACAGACATTGCACTGCCGAGGATTCCCACCATCTCACTCAACCGTCTATCCAGGACATCTGGAAAATATCGGTGGGCACCTGCAAGATTACGGATGTTGTCAAGTACAGCAGAATGAGTAGCCCTCTGGAACCTCAGACTCTCTCTGGTATAACGTTCCATACGTGCCTGTGCTTCCATGATGGACCGAAAAATGCGTCTGGTGACACCTGCTGTGGCACTTCTGCTAGGGGCATGATGGCCAGCAGCCCTCCTATTAGCACCTCTGTACACCTGCCTTTGTGATACCTCACCGGTCATCTGGCTATGGCTGCTGTGTACAGACATGCTTTCCATAATCACCACACTGTCTTGTCCCATGGTACCACCTGCCAACTGTCCCTCATCTAAGGCCACTAGTGATGAGGTATGTATAGACATTGTGACTGTGTGTAGGGATGGGCTGGATAAAAGTGGGATGTCAATTGTGGCACAGCTTCAGCCCCTGACAACCCTGCCTGTGCCTCACCATACCTATTATCATTGTCAGAGTCTGTATGGACACTAACATCAGTTTGCCTGCAGGAGGGAGCCTGACCCACCTCGCCACCTGTGAGGGGAAAACAAAAACATAATTTAAGACCTGTACATCATTGGCTACCTCTACACACACACACACACACACACACACACACACACACACACACACACACACATACTAACAGGTGGCACAAAGATATTACACAGACCTCTCATTACCTAACAGTCAACATGCATGACATATGGCACTCAACAGCATGCACTGCAACTATACTCAATCCTTGTTAGTAACATATCTGTGATGCATGAGTTGTGGTAGTAGGTGATGCCCCTTCCCCGGAACACACTGCACCCATGTACACAGTATTGCTGTGCACCTGTTCAGCACCCTGGCATATACTGTGCACCATACCTCATGAGTGTACACACCTTTGATGAATGTGTATATGTGTGGCAGTTATGTTTGCTCTGTTGCTCACAGCCTCTATGTGTTTGCCTGACACATACCTGGGATGATATGAGGACAGATGTCAATAGTGAATGCCTGACCTCTGATTTGCAGATCTCATCATCAGCAGTGCATGTATGAGCAATAAAATCCAATTACACTGACAACCTTCAAAGCTTACTGTGGCTATGAGGAGTGTACACACCCTTATTGACATGCCAGCCTCTTCCATGATATGTAATGGGGCCACAATACTGCATATGTTAACATTATACACACCTGATATGTGACATATGACCTGTGCAATCAAATGCAGTATCAAACAAATGTGTTAATTGTGCAGATGCTGATTGAGATGCATACAATACATGGGTTGCATAACTGTGCACACCCTTAACATGATGGTTTGTTGCAGAATCTGTTAAGTGAACTACAGCAGTCACTATTCCTGGAAGGCGTATACTAGCATGGCCCATCTTCACTTGGCATTATTTGGTCACTCTGCCCTACACATGTCCCCCAGCTCTGCCGGATTGCAAGGTCAGCTCATGTGCACAATCCTTGGAGGTCACACAGTGCCTTCACTATTGTTGTGTAGTCAGGGTTATGTCTGGCACAATTCATGACCTTGACTGTGTTCAGATACAGCCATTCTTAGCTAGCTTTGGAGGTATGCTTCAGTTTACTGTTGTGTTTCAGGATGACACTCCTCCCCATCCTCAGCCTTATTACAGATGCTTGACAACTATGGATCACACGAGTGTCATTTTGCAGTGTTACAAATTCAGAATGCCATGTCTACCAGCCTAGTTCCTGCTAATGAATAGCAAACCTAAAAGTGTACACTGGCACCAGCAAGGTACAGATGAGGATGGTGGGCCTAAGGTGGAGTGAAGTGTTGCTTGTGCACCACATGTATCTTTATTAATACTGTCTATAGGTTTCAGCCTTGGTCTCAGTACACTATTACACATTGGAACACATACCTTTGGGAGACTTGATGTAATGCATATGCTACCTGTAGAGAGCCCTGGATGATGTTTCCTGTGGAACAACTCTTCCATCTGATTACCCTAACCCATAGGGTACACTTATGCAGAGTCCAGGTGATTGTCGACACAGGTACCGCACAGGCAGTACATGCCAGACATGCCTGCAAGTCCCTCAGTGTTGCTGCATGTTTCTGGGCAGCCTCCATGACCAGTTTGCAACATATGTTGTCATCTGTCTTGGATGGGCATATGTTTATTTTCTACATTAATGTTGTCCCATACTTCATATTCACATACCTGACTGTCTACACTGTTTGCCATGGTATATGCAATGGTGAGGTAAGGCTATGTCTCCCACTCCTGAGTGCTACCTTTCGGATATGGGATCCATTCCATGGTTTGTAAGATGTGTGCAAGCCACGGCTGCCTCTGTTGCAGGTGAGTGGGCAAATGTCATGGACTTACTTCTTGGACAGCAGACCATTACTTTGTGTGATATTGAGGCCCTGCACTTGAAGGAAGGTGCGTACTCAAGAAGAGTGAATGCTGTCAGTACCT
The DNA here is from genome assembly GCF_019279795.1 of Protopterus annectens. Lineage (NCBI taxonomy): Eukaryota > Metazoa > Chordata > Ceratodontiformes > Protopteridae > Protopterus > Protopterus annectens. Next base: position 1,101,328,771 of record NC_056741.1, read on the forward strand.
CAAAAGCTGCTTCCACAATGTTATTTGGAGTGTGTGCACACACATGCTTCCAGTGTTTGTTTAGGTATGTATTCCCCATATTTGTTGTCCTAACATAGGATTCCATATTACACCTTCATTGCTCATGTTAGGATCACATTATAGGTTGTAAAAGGTGTGGAATGTGGTATTGTGATATGCCATTGTGTAGATCTGTAACAGTTGCCATTGTAATAGTGGTGTATTCACTGCTGTAGCCACTGTATAAGGGTAATGTTACAGACATGTCCCTACTGTAGGCCATTTGTCCCACCATTATGTTCATCTCTGTCCACACATCTTGCACTGACAAGTTGTTAGGTATACTGCAGGACTCTTACCTACCCTTCAGATATGCCACCATGGTGACCACTGTGATGCAGTGCAGTTAACAGCAACAATAAGTGAACATGTACAGCATGCATTATGGGTAGGTGTGTTAAATGTGTGCATGGCAAATACCATGGCCAGTGTATTGGCAAACTTGACCAAAACAACTCCATACTCACCAGCTACAGGCTGCTGCCCCAGTTGTATACCAGAAGGACCTACATAGTTGTGTGAGAGATGTAATGTTAGTAGCCACACCTGTGGCATTGGTACAGGGTGGGAGCAGCCTTTCAGTACATCAACAGCACAAACCCACTATACTAGAGATTATGCACATCTCTTCATTACTACACTGCAGCAACAGACTATGTTATCTGACATATGCATGACTTTACAGATGAAGATGGATAAGCAACAGTGGTCTCCTAATCTGCCCTGGGGCCTTACTTGTATGCTCCTCGTCCATTGTGTGGGCAGCATCCATCTCCACAATGCTATCATCAAGTTCCTGGCTTGGCTGGCGGGCGGGTGTCCTAACTGCGGTTATGCAGGCTGACATCATTTACCCTATGGACGAGCTCGTTCCACAGGGCAGTCCTCTCCTGCAGATCATGGGCCGTGCATCCAAAGAGGGTTCTGTGATGTTGTACAATGAAGTTTATGACAATATCATTCTCCTGTGGAGCATACACAGGGAGACGCTCATGGAACATGGTGCCTGGAAGACATAAACAGGAAAAAAGGTTAGTGGACCTCATACTGCAAGGATATAATAGTTGTTAATTGACATCTCTTCCCCCCCACCATATCTGCAACAATAATCTGAACACACAAATCAGTGGGTATGTTTACACCAAACCTACTGTTGGGACATATATCCTATTGTTCAACAAATATTGAAATGTGTTTCTATTCATGTTCCATGTTGAAACACTATCATTGGTGGCCTGTTGCTATCAATGTAACCTGCATGCCATTGTAATGGCCACTGTGGTTCCATATATGCATGTGTTCTGTTTGCTATGCAACTGTTCCACATCTGGTGTTTTGGGTTAATGGGAATATCCATGCATGCTGTTATAACTAATTCTGGATTGTGTTGACTATTACTAACCCACATATGTTCTAAAACTTCAACACAATAGCATGTTTGGGAAAGCAGTTCCCAGTGGGCCACCTCTCCCACCTCATCTGGCCTCAGCAGTGGGCCACAGCACGTCTGGGACCCACCCCAAGACCTCCTCATCCACTGATCCTGCACTACCTTCAGGTGGAACCACCTCAGGGAAGGGGCTCACCCCCCCCGGGAGCGGGCACAGACAGGATCCTGTCACCTGAAGTCAGGTCCAGGGTCTGATGCATAGGGAGCTCTGCAGAGAATTGGGAGCTCTGCTACACCAACTTGAGGGCCTCGTGGTGCAATTAGAGGGTCAGCCTGCCCCTCCTGCTCAGCCCCAGCACAGCCACCTTCAGGGCCGTGAAGGTGCAGTGGTGACTGCCCATGGGTGGGGAACTCAGTCCAACTGTTTTCATTTGGGGGCTCATGGGCTTCCAATTTCCAAACACCCCTCCCTGTCGAAGGTGTTTACCCCCCACATGTGTCATATACTGCCCCTGTATGCTGTCTTGTTTGTCTTGTCTGTCTTCCGACCCAACCTACCTCCCCAAATATACCTACTATCCTTCCCCAACATCCCACTCTCACCTTAACTAAAAAAAGGGCAATCTGTTCCCAAAAATAATTTCACACCATACATAATTGTTCATTTCGCACCCGCTTACAACTGCTTAAAAGTGCCTTAATCACTCTGTATCCAACAGTCCTTGTTCTGGCCAGCAAAAAAATTATCAGCCCTTGCAAATGTCCACTAAGCCATCTGAGCTGCAGATATGTGTGATGTTTTCTCAAGCATATCATGCAGCACAGTCATTCAAGAGTAGGGAAAATGTATTTTTATATATATATATATATATATATATATATATATATATATGTGTGTGTGTGTGTGTGTGTGTGCACTGTGGTGGTGGTGCTGCGGTAGCGTTGTCGCCTCGCAGTAAGATGTTGTCCTGTTCGATTTTCAGCTAGAGCGTCTTCTGTGTGAAGACATGCGTGAATGGGCGTACCTTCGTTGAAGGTTGTGCATCAGAGCCGGCAACTAGGCACGTAAAAATCTACTGTCAATCATTAGCAGACCGGAGTTCCGCTGTGGCGACCCCTAACTGGGAAAAGCCGAAAGACACAACAACAACAACAACATATATGTGTGTGTGTGTGTGTGTGTGTGTGTGTGTGTGTGTGTGTGTGTGTGTGTTTGCATATATGTATACATACATGTCTCTCTCTCTCTCTCTCTCTCTATATATATATATATATATATATATACATATATATATATATATATATATATATATATATATATATATATATATATATATATATATATATATATATATATATATATATATATGTGTGTGTGTGTGTGTGTGTGTATGTATATATGTAGACATACATTTTATTTATATATATATATATATATGTATATATATATATATATGTGTGTGTGTGTGTGTGTGTGTGTGTGTGTGTGTGTGTGTGTGTAGACCTACATGGAGTGCATTCAGACATTGGATCCACAATCTGAACCTCCTTCCACCACTGCTGAACTATTCTGCTCTGCTACAAAACAGAGTATCACATGTGGACCCAGCCTAACATTGGGGGGGATATATAAGGACAGATCATAGATATGCCTATTACAAACCTATGAAATTTGTGCATGATACATTTCACATTACCCTGACTGTTCTGAAGGTGCTGGGGTCTGAAACTCAGGTGTCTATCATGACTTCATTACTTCCACCTTCAGCTATTTGCCAGACTAATACAGATGGTTAGGGGAACAGAACTAACACTATGATGGCTTAACTCTTGACATTTTGTGCAGATCTGTGCAGTTGACAGGTACATGCCACTGCCCACAGGGCCAGATGCTATGTCCATAGCAATTGTTCAGCAGGACATCATTACAACAACTCTTGATGGCAAATATAAATCTTTCAACGTCATCTATCCCATTACAGACCAAGTACTACATTCAATTACATGCTGACATGTTTCACATACCCGTTTTATTATTGTGCTCTCTTCTGTGTACCAGTTGGATGTTTTCCTTGTTTGTTTTCTCTCTCTCTCTCTCTCTTTATATACATATATATATATATATATATATATATATATATATATATATATATATATATATATATATCCACTACAGGATTGTGCTGGTTTGAATAGGTTGCAGCATGGCTTTTGTAGGTGATGCTCATGATCAGGTGATGGCCTCTGCACCAATTGGTGTTCCCCACTTGCTAACTGCATGCAGCCAGCTGTGTAGTACTTCCAATAACCAATGTCATAGCAACCCACTACTATAAATGACTACATCATGTGGGCATTGTCCCTTTACCTTTCCTGTATGGAAGACATCCTTCCTGTGTGTGGGCAGCAGTGTTACAGACAGCAGGCAGCAATACCTCTTACAACAGGACTTGTGGACACAGGTCAACTACGTTTGTATAAGGTTCCAGACCTAGGGACAGTGTGTGAGTATTGCTGTTATATGCATTGAATACTGCTAGTTTTACAGGGTTTGTGTGTACATGCTAGTTTTGCATGGAATGCAGTCTGTCTGCATAGCTCTCAACTGTGGGTCAATCCACATGATGGCCAGAGGATTGGCTGTTATATTTTGTCTGTTCACCACACAGTTCTTGTCCCTGACATGTCAGTGCCATTGTCTCCATTAATTGCTATCACTACATAGCAACATCAATTTGTGTTTCTGACTTCACATTCCTGAATAATGGTATGTTGCAACCAATCCTGTAACACCAGCAACTTTCACAGTGTATAACAGCAATATTTCAAATAAAGCCTCTGTCTTCCAGCTATATACCAGGCTTTGTCCAGATGTCATGC